>NW_024342469.1:3371599-3373124 GCF_902729225.1 Pteropus medius | reverse complement strand
ACACTTTCAGGCCCTCCGCTGGGGCCACCCCCCACCCCTCCCCCCACAACAGCTTCCCCTTCAAGACTCAGCTCACTGAAAGTGGCTCTGCTGACCACTCCCATTCCTTCTGGTCACTGTGTTTACCACACTGTATTGGCTCACGGTGATGCACTTCTGGGTCCCAGTGCCCACTGGTCCCAGTGACAATGCACAGTCACACGGCCAGCCGCTGCGGACACCAGACAAACGCAGGGGACCCAGACCAAGCCCTGGGTCTTCCTGCATGTCATGCACCCAGCCAGACCAGCTGTATGGCTACTGGCCTGCAAAGGGCCAGCACAGCAAGGAAGTCACCGTGTCTCCTATGCAGCAGATTGTGACAGCAGCCAGGCCTGTCCATTTGCAGCAAACCTATCTGCATGTGTCAGGCTCAGAGAGCCAGCACACGGCGGGGGAAGGGCCGGGTCCAGGCGTCCCGCACAGAGCTAGGCAGGCTGCAAGTTCCAGAGCAGCCTCCACGGTCCCCCCACCGTTTGTATTAAAAGGAAAACCATGCCTTTCCACGCTTGGCAACACAGTTGCTTAAACATTGTACAAACTAGTAAAGCTTCTGACAAACAGAGAAGGAAACGTGCAAATTTGTTTCATGACCTCTTCTACACACTTAGATTTAGTGGATGAAACACCTTAGAGGAGTCCCGTCACCCCTGGACACTCGCTGTCCTCGTCTGTAAAAGGGGATAATAGCGTCTGCCCTGTCGGGTTGTTGGAAGGACCCAGGGAGATCAGGAAGTAGAGGGCTCAGCACTCTGTCCGGGCCACGGTCTGGGGTCAGTGACGGAGGGGCATCGCACTGCCCACGGGAGGACCCTGGACTGTAAGGACGAAGCTTTGCTCTGTCGCTCACTTACTAATTACGAGATGGTGGCCATTCACTTAGCCTCTGGGCCGCGGTGTCCTCAAAGGTGCAACAGTAATCACCGCCTTTCAGGGTGGTGGCGAAGGTTAACGACAACGTAAACACACGCCCAGCACATCCCGCCATCAGCTAGCAGGTGCCATCACCTCCACGCGGCTCCTGGCACGGGGCAGGTGCTCAGGGAACCTCGTTCCCCCTCCCAATATGCGCGAGGACGGCCAGGAAGCCCACCTGCAAGCCCAGGAAAGACCCCACAGGGATGCTCGGCTGGGGCGGGAGGGGATCGCTCACCTTTCTCCGGTCGGCGCCGCCCTCGCTGCCCGCGAACGCCCGCTTCCGGCGCACGTAGAAAAGCATGTCGTCCTGCCGCGGAGCCCCTCTCTCCATGAAGTAGGTGGAGAACATCCAGGTCCAGAAGACGATGCGGTCATCCTGGAAGCACCCTGCAGAGGGGGGTCAGAGTCAGCGAGAAAGGACTCGTCAACCTGGCCCTTGTCAGGTGACCTCGGCCAAGCCCTGTCCTCCTGCACCCCCGCCCCACCTCCAACCTGCATCTCTGTGCCACCAGAGCCCCCTCCACCTCCCCACCCCACCGCAGGGCAGCCGCAGAGGCTCCGGGAGGTC
>NW_024342469.1:3355058-3371588 GCF_902729225.1 Pteropus medius | reverse complement strand
AGGGCAGCCGCAGAGGCTCCGGGAGGTCCCCCGCCCCAGAGACCCGACTCTCCAATTCTCCACCCTCCGACTCTCCACCCAGCGGCAGCCCAGCGCCCCAGCTCCCAGCCCCACAGCTGGGCCGACTCCCGCCGGAGGATGAATCAGCAGCTTTGGTGGGACGGAAAGACCTAAGGAGAGGGACCGTCACGGGGCTGTCTGGGCTGCAGCAAGAAGGGCTGTGGAGGGGGATCCGTCAGACAGGCACCACCCTCAGCCCGCATCCCCACCCCCACCCCAGGCTGCGGCAATCCCCGCGGAGAACCCGCCTTAAAGGAACAGCAGCCCCTTTGCCAGCCAGTTTCAGCTGCAGGCAGAAAGCAGAGAGGCTGCGCACAGCCCCCCCTCAACCCTGCGCTGAGCACACCAGGTTCTCACTTGATCTTTGCGGGGACTCTGCTTTTTACGACAAACACTATTCATAATAAATAAGTCTTTACCATAATGTTTCCCACACAAAGAGAAAAAGCCCCCAGGCTCCGGGGGCAGAGACCTGGGCTTCCACTCCAGCTCTGCCACCTGCTCTGTGACAGTGGCAAGCAGTGTAGCCTCTCTGATCCCAGGTTCCTTGTACTGAATGGCACTGATGGAGAGCCCGGCCTGGCACAGTGCGGCCAACAAGGCTGGGTTTCCTCCCTCTCCAGACAGAGCCAAGGAAATTTCAAGATACACTCCAGAGGCATTTCTTGTAAACCCAAATATTAAACTGTTGCAGGATTCTCTCCCCCCCAGTGATACTTTATCCCTGTGACCACGGGCTCGTATTTTGGTGCAAGAGGGACCGACTTACTCCCTACATTTAGAGAAGGGGAACCAAGGGCCGGCCACTGCCAGGACTCTCCCTCACCTTCACTGGCAGTTCAGTGTCCCTGCTGAGACTGACCATCCCTTCCTGCTGGGGTCAGCCATCAGGCTCTGGAAGACCACATCACATGCAGAAAACCCCAGCCTTAGCTTCCTATGCCACACCACTGACCAAAGAACCACAGCTCCAAAGCAGCTCCCGACCTCTGCCCTCTGCCCTCTGCCCTCTGCCCTCTGCTGCGCTGCGGGAAGCCTGCGGCCCACTCTCAAGGGAGTTAAACAGAAAGGATCTTCTCAGTCAAGCTACGTCAGCCTAAGATAAACGCAGCTTGTCAGCCTCGGGGGGCAAAGGCGGAGAGCCTGCAGGACTGGCAGCCATCTCCCAGGTTCTCGGGCACCAGGTGGAACCAAGCGTCACTTGCTTTTAAATTCCTGCCACACTTAAAACGAACAATGCCCAATTCACGCCACTACGGATCCCCTGAAGTTAGACAAAGGCACTGGGGTTTTTCCGGGACAAAACTCCAACTCTCTCAGTAACTTTAACTTCTGGCTCCCTCTGAGCCAAAGAGCCCAGCAGAAGGTTCTGCAGACTCACAGCTCAGACTGCCCATGCCGACGGCTCCTCGGTCCCGCAGTGGGTACAGAGGAAACTCTGGCCGTGACGACCAGAGGGCAGTGGCTCACAACCCCACCGCCTGTCACCGTGAGGCCAGAGTCCACCGCCGCCCTTCCTCGGGAGACCTCCTTTACTCTGCTGATAGAAGTAACCTGGCAGTGGCACGTCGGGCTCCCAGACAATAATGGTGACGACGATGACAAGAGCACTGGCTACCGGTTGTTAAGCATCTGCCACATTAAACCCTACTATCACTGCCCCACTGCAGAGAAGGAGGAACGGACTTGCCTCGAGGTCAACGGACGCGCCCAAGGAACCAGATAATTAACACACACTGCTTAGCAAGCAGCGGGCGCCCCAAGGGGCGCGATAAACAGGAGGGGCTCTCGGGTGGAGAGGCTGAGGAGCCTGGTTACAGGGGTGCAGTGTGGAGATGGCACAAAATGTGGGCACGTTTGCTCTCCAAGACCCACACACCCAGCCAGGGCCTGCCGGCAGGGTCCACACAGGGCTCCCATGTCCCCGCCTTACAGTGCTAAAAACGCTCTTCACAGCTCAGCCCTGGTTAATGAGTAAAGTATGCAGGGCCCTAGGGTCTGAACCAGACTGCCCGCCAGGATTTACTCCTAACACGAAGGCTGCTCCGAACACCTTCTGTGGGCCACACCCAATAAACATCTCAGAGGACGACAGTGACGGCACGGGCTGGCCCCACCAACGTATGCTGCCAGCTGAAACTCCCAGCAGCCACATGGCCATCAAAAGTCCACCAGGAGCCACACACGTTAAATCCTTCTCCCCACCCTCATGGCCAGCACTTGACCCAAGCGGGTGACACCTCCGCTGGAATGCACCAGCCACCATTATTAGACGTTATCATTAATGTCCTATGCCCACAGGGCACCTGCGGGATCTTTAAAGATCTTTTCCTGCCCCCTCAGAACTCTGCCATCGAATTTAGACCAAAATCCAGATTTCTTACAAAGTGCCCTCCCCTCGCTCCTCCCCAGCCTCGGTGGCCTCCTCCCAATGACGTGCCCGCCGCAGGGCACTGCACCCGCCCCTCCGAGTCTCTGCCCTGGGCACAGGCAACTCTTTCCTGTCATTGAGTTTCAGTCTAAATGTCACCTCCTCAGAGAGCCTCTCCTGACTTCACAGTAAATGTGCCCTCAAGGTCCGCCCTGTCACACTATCTTGTTTTACTGACATCAGGACCCTTATCATCATCACCTTATCATCTCACCTGTCCCTGTCTGTCCCTCTTGTGAAAGCACCCCAGGGATTAGGAGCTGGTCTTGGTCACTATCAGATCTCAGCACCCAAAACAGTGCCAGGCATACAGCAGGCACTCAATAAATCCTGGCCACGTAAACGAGTTATCCCAATGTAATGGGAAACAGGCTCACTAAGGTGCCCACAGCAAGGAAGTCGCCCAGCCACCATCCAGTGAAGCCTGGGCACCCCTACGCGGAGCACGGAGTGTGGATCTGCCACCTTCTTCCAGTCACAAGATCCCTGACTCAAGAAAGATCTTCCAAAGAAGCCCCAAGTACCACTCGACACATAGACACGTCGGGCTAAAGCCCACTGGCTCAGCTCCCCCAGGGCTCAAAGCAATGAATCCACGCCCAACTGCACAGACGGGTGGGTGGGCCTATCGTGTGTGCTGAGAAGGTGCAATGGGGAGAGAGAAGGAAAGGGAGTCCAGACAGGACGCTCACCCCGCCTTCCGGAGCCCCTGCTGCACAGCGCACCCGGCACACGTTAGAAAACCCAGCTCCAACAAGCTCGGAAAGGAACGAGGCTTAAAACGTCACTCACTGTAAGCTCTGGAATACCATGCAAGTGTTATCGTTAATGTCACTATGTTACTACCGACACGACGAGCCCAGCAGGAAGAGACTCATACTCTGTCAGGGACACGCGCACACACGCGTGCACATTCTAACCCAAGGCAAAGCGAGGCAGGGGGAGGCATTCAAGACACGGAACTGCCACGATGATCACAAGAAGGGGCCGTGGGTGGCATCCGAGAGACAAGGACAGAGTGGACGCACAGACCACCTCTGCACCCAGGACACTCAAAGTTTAAAAGCAAGAAGAGACCTCACAAAGGTCAAGAGCTGCCTTCCTGAACGTTCAAAGCCCCACACACGCCTGAGCATAACCCAATGAAAAGGAACACAAAAGTCAGAGGAGTGGCGTCACGCCAAACGAGTGACATCCAAAACAGTTCACACCACAGCCAGTTATGAAAGAAAATGCGTTAAGACCCCACCAGATAAACAAAACACCAAACAGTAACAGAGCGAAAGGCGAACATAACTGGTTAACCAAAATGGGAGGAAATACTGATCTCCCCGCTATTCAAAATTTCATATTAAAAGAACAAGTTGTCATTTAAAGGGGGCAAATTTGGTACTTAGAAAATACCACTCAGGAACACTGGCAGATTCTTACAACTTAAACATATATTTATCAACGATTCAGCCACTTCTAGGTGCTTACCCAAGAGAAATGAAGCATGTGTGTACACAAACGCTGGTACACAAATGTCTACAGACGCTTTATTCGTAATAGCCCTGAGTTGGACGCCAAGAGAACAGACATAGGAAACGTGATGTAGCCGTTCGGTGGACTCTTACTGGCAATAAAAACAAACCACCGAGCCGCACAGCGCTGTAGATGAGTCTCAAAACTGTCGCGCTGAGCAAGAGAATCAGGCATAAAACGGTACATACTGTACGATCACGTTCGCGTGACGTTTCGGAAAAGGCAAAACTATAGTGACAAAAAAGCAGGTTGGTGGTTGCCTTAAAACATTGTTTCTTGATTGTGGTTGTGGTTTTACAGGTGTGTGCAGCCATCAAAACTCATCAGATTGTTCACTTTACATGGATGCAGTTTATTTTACATGAATTATACTCCAACGAAGCTGATTATAGGTTGTGATAGCTGAAGCTGGCCAGGGTGCATTGAGCCGGGAACCCTCAGATATTGCTAGAGAACAAAAATCATTAAATTCTTTGTGAAAAGCAAATGAGCATTTTCCTATTTCTATGAATCTACCTTATGGAAGAGAAATTAAAAATACAAAACTAAATAAAGCCTTATGTACAAAGATGTTTCCTATGTTATTAGTGACAGAAAATAATATCAGAATAGTCATGATAACAAGAGAAAAATTAATACATTCTGCAATCGCTGACATTTAATCGAGGTAAACGATGCTACCTGTACCAAACCGAATCTTTCCCAGTCTTTGCAGAGGATGCTATGAAGAGCAGCAGGTACACGGAAACATGGGTAATATGATGTTTTGTGAAACAGCAGAACCTCAAGCTGTGGGCACACCGAACACGCTGCGTAAAGCGCATGGAAACACTCGAAACAAACACACCAGAATGATGGCAGGCGCTGAACCTAACGGGAATGCTTTTTCTTTCTTTTTAATTTGCTGTTAACATTAATAGTAAAATTATACCACTTTTTCCTGTGAATGTACGACTTCTGATGACTGTCACAGGCTCATTAAAGAGAGAATGAAGTGGGGGGAGGAGGGATCCCCTCTCTTCAGAGGGAGGAGAGGATGGAGGGAGACAGACACCGAGACCTCACGGTCCAAGTCCAGAGGCCAGGCAGGGTCAAGATCGAGTGAACTCCGACCCAGTGCTAGGGTGTGTGTCAGACACACCTGAGTTCAGGTCCTGACCACTGCTCCCGGGCCAGGCGCCAACTCGCCACATCTCTCTGAATCTCAAGGACCCCACCTGTCAGATGCGTCAAACCTGCTGCCCTTCTGTAATCAGTGGTGAGGACTGGGGGAGGCAGTCTGGCCAACAGGAAAGACCTTTGTTAGCTATAAAGTTCTGTCCCCTTGTGAGTTCGTTAGGACCCTCTGTTAGTGCATCAACTATGTATTAAATAAAGCGTCTTTACACAGAAACACATATAAAACCACATATAAAACACATATAAAAACGGTGTGGTTTGCTCAGATGAGCTCACTGGATCCCAAACCTTCCGGTGTCCCTGGACCACGTGGTGCAGTAACTGTGTGTGATAAACACACGAGGGCTCACTGTGTGGCCCGTGAACACGGTACCATCTGTCCTCCCTGCATCTTTCCCAAGGCCTGCCCAGCAAGAAATCCCCTGAGTGACAAGCCCTGGGAGCCGCCGCTCTAGCAGAGAGCTCCCTAACCTCCAGAACTCTCTCTGTCCCTCTCTCCCTGCCATGTGGCTTCCCGGTCAGCATGTGTTCCTGGCCCCCGAATCCCGTGGATACACTCCGGGAGCAGTGCAGTCCCCCAACGCCAAGCCACTAGGGCAGCACCACGGACAGCTCCATGCCTGGGGCCGGCCTTCCCTGCTGGGCTGGGGTCCCAGGACGGCAGGAGTGATTCCAGTCCACCTCATTCCTAGTAGATATGTTCTATACAGTAGCTGCAAACACTGAGTTAGCAAATACCAAATCACTGCTCCCAGGGGAAATACGGGGCTCAGTTCCTTCACGCCTCTGGTCACAATATTTTGGTCTACCAATCAATTTGTAACCTGGTTTTATATGTGTTTCTGTGTAAAGACACTTTATTTAATACATAGTTGATGCACTAACAATGACTCCAGGCCAACGGCACTATAACTTGTGTCTGGATGAAGCTCATCAAACGCCGGGACTCGACGGCACGCTAGCACCATGCTCGGGGCCACTTTAAACAGGAAAATCAGCAACGCAAAGCACAAAAATGCAAAACGCACAGCACTGAGTACACCTAGGAAAGGACACTTGTGACAGCATGAGCTCCAGCTCGGCTAGGACTCTGCGCACTGGGTGACTGACATTTTTCACCGCTCTGCATGTCTGTAATCAACCCTGAAAAATGCACCACAAGTATTGATTCGGGGCTTACAAACAAATTTCAGCAAGTAGGTGAATTAGCAAATAGAGAACCCATGAATGAGGATGGGCTGTATCACAAAACTGACCCCTGCCAGCCCCAGTGGGGCTGCGGGGATCCAGCCGCCGGCCCCACCTCGGGCGAGTGACCTGCTTTCATGAGCCACTGTCTTTAAACTTCAAACCCAGAAGAGCCTTCCGTAAACTAGCAGCTTTGGGGATGGAGAGAGGGCGCGGAGCTATATGAGGACTGGACCCCATGCCTCTGTTGCCCCAGTTCAGTGCTCTGGGACTCTGTCGCCGCAGATTCTGTCTCCCTGTGCATGGCACGAGTGGGTGACACCACAGTGCCAGCAGCTCAACAGCAGAAGCATTCCTGGGAGATACTGCAGTTCGGATCCAGACCACCGCAGCGAAGCGAGTATCGTAATAAAGCGAGTCGTAACATCTTTGCTGGCGGAGGGTTTGCCTTCGAACTGTAAAAAGCAAACGCAACATCCGTGGAGCGCAACGAGGTCCGCCTGCCCCGGCCGAGGGATGAAGGGCAGCGACGACAGCTTGCGTCTGCGCCGCACGCTACAGCTCACAAAGCCCTGTAGCCTGTGACCTCTCCGGATCCTCATGGTCACCTGGTGAGGCGGGGATGACCTCAATCGAATTTAAAACTTCAGTCTTCAGTTTAAAGATAAAGCAAGTGAAGCTTGGGAATCTAGTGCCTTGCTGGCATTGGGGACTCCAACCCAACCCCATGTTCTTTCGAGGCCCCACACGCAGGCACAGGCGGGAGTCTCCTGGGCACTTCATAAATGAGGAGACTGAGGGCACCTTCAGGTCACTAGCTGGGCAGCTGGGAAATCAACTCGAGCTTCTTCCGAACCTTCCCGCCACACATCTGGGCCCTGGGAACAGCCCTGCCCACTCCTGACACCCCGGCCCCGCCCCACGGGGGTGCGCAGCGGCCCTCTGAGCGCTGATGGCACCCTCAGGGCGAGGACATCCGGGAAGGACACCCGGATGAGGCGCTCGAGGTGCAGGGGCTGTGGGCTCCACTTCCCGGCAGAGTGGTAATTTAACATAATTAAATTATTTTCCATGGAGAAGATTCTTTAAATGTGTTTTAAAAAAGAAGGGCGATGTTATATCTCGCGAGTCTTCATACTAACGCGGCCCCAACACGGGGCTGGGGCCGCCTCCATCAGACCAGTCTGAGCAGACGCCCTTCTCACTCTGGGCCGCTGCCTGCCTGGCTGAGTTGTTGATGAGGACTTTGGGTTTCCTTATCAATGAAAGCAGGAAAATCGCAGCTCCCTCCTGCCATTGGGATGGAGACTAAATGAGATCCTACAACGCGCTCAGCGCAGCACCCGGCGCTTCGTAAAACTCAATGAACGAAGGCCACTGCCGTCACCGTTCATTACCGGCTCATTTTCCCTCGGCCACACCTCTGCAGTCACCACGGACTGGAGTTTAGAAGGTGCTCCCCAAGCCCCTTCTGGATCATCAAAGCACGTAGGTGACACTAGCTATGGAAGCACCCTCATTAAAAGTTTGTAGCCATCAAAAACGATGGTCATGTATTACAATAGCAGACACTGTCCAACGCTACTCCCAAAAAACGAACTTTGAAGCAGCAGGCCGAGAAGTTTCTGAGGACAATTCCAGCAGATCTTCAGGAAACAGAGAGCTCCAGGTTTGTTTGACAGTTTTTACAGCTTCCTCTTAATAAGGAGTCATAACACTGATTCCAAAAACAGCGTGTGCGCACGTGTGCACGTACACACACACACACACACACACACACACACACACAGAAAATTACAGGCTAATCTCACTCCTGGACATAAACATAAAAATCTGAAATACAATATTAAAAAGAATCCAGCAATCCATTAAAAGGACATGCCATGGCCGAGCAGGATTTAACTTGGGAATATAAGATTGTCCAATATTAGGAAATCTATTCATATATACACTATATAATTATAGTTCAGGTAGAAATAATACATGACCATATCTACAGATGCTAGAACGTTCAATAAAATTCAACGCCCACTCCTGATTTTAAAAAATCTCCATAAAATACAAATGGATACTTCCATTAAGCATACATATAGCAACTAGAAAAAGTTAGAAACTAAGTATTATCAAAATTCACGATTATTAACATTGTTCTAAAGCTATAACATTAAATATCAACTCTAATTGAAAAATAAAAATAAAGGTACTAGAAATTGTAATTACACAACGAAGGTATTAATAACAACAACTATGAATGTAAGACAAAATTAACATTGATTGTAGATGACATTATACCTTGGAAAATGCAAAAAATAAAATCTGTTACAAAAGTATTCAAACTTCAAAATAAAAGTCATAAGGTACCTGGATGCAAAATCACCATCTAGAAACCAACACCTTTGATATAAACCAACGCTCTTAGTTAGAAGATACAATGAGGGCGGTGGATATAGTGTTTAGACATTTTTTAAAAAGACGAATAACTGAAAAGGTTTACCAAGTTCTTAGCTAAGATTTTTCAAATCGTAGAGGGAGCAATTCTACCTGATTTGGTCTATTGATTTAACAAGGCCCAACAGAAAATACCAAGAGAATGTGTGACAGTAGGAACAGCCAGGAAAATTTAAAAAGTGATGTGGGGATATGACTCCTATCAGATACTAAAAAACATACTAGAAAGCTAAATCCTCATGTCACCGTCACCCCAAACTACCATACAACCCAGGGCTGTGGGACGCCCCTGTCCTGCCACGCGGAGGGGGCTGACTTGCAGAGAGAGGACGGCCAGGGAGAAGTCGAGGACAGAGATGGGAAGAGCAGCAGCCACCCGAGTCCTCAGTTCTGGGCACTCTTATTCTGCAGGTTTGAGCTTTCATCCCTTTCGACTGCTGGCCACTTCCTCCCTCTTTCTAAGCTTCTTCACTCATAACCAGGAGAACCCCAACAAATACAACACTCAAGACTCGCCCAACTTTAAAAACACAAACCCAAAGCCTCCCTTGACCCCACATCTCCCTCTAGCTACTGTCTCATCAGAAGCTGACTCCAATAGGAATTTTTCAGTCCTCCTTTTCTTGGGCAGATTTGTTAATTGGCGGATCTGTCGATTTCTACCATTGCTTTTTTTTTTCCTCTGCAGAACTCTCTGACTTTCTCTCTCTGTACCATTTTGATTCTATCTTCAAACAAACTCAGAATCCAACCACTTCTCAAAAACCATTCGTCCACCCAGGCCAAGCGCCGCCCTCTCTGGCCTGTCTTACTGTCCCAGCTTCCTACTGGTCCCCATGCTTAAATCAGTTCTTGTCATGTCTCTGCTCGAAATCCTCCACGAGCCTTACTTCCTTAGCTGCTTCCGGCTCTTTACTGAAATATCCACCTCCTCAGGGCGGCCTTCCCAAACCACCCTGTTTAAAATCGCAAACCCCACCCCGACATTCCCCATCCTACTTCCTGCCTTATTTCTCTCTATAGCACCTGTCGCTATATTATCATAGAAAATATTCCACCTGTTTATTCTTCGCTTTGTCTTTCTCTAGTACAGGAACCTGTAACCTTCTCCTCTAAAGTTCCAAACAGAAAATACTTTAGGCTCTGCAGACCTTCTGTCCTGTCTCAACTACAAAACCAGCGATAGTGACCCGTAAAGAACTGGGCATGGCTCTGCTCCAATAAAAGCTTATTTACAAAGTCGGGCGGCAGGCCAGTTGGCCTGAAGCCATAGTTTGCCAACACCTGTCCTGCTAGAACTGAGTTATGTTTTAACAGAAAATGTCAACTCTGTAAAGGTATGGATATTTTCCTCTAAGATCATTTTGTCACTGCTGTATACTTAGTTCCTAGAACAGTGTTCGACCTACAGGAAACAATAAATATTGGCTAATTGAAGAAATGAATGAACTAAGTGATCGATGAAAGCAAGGTGGTACTGGTGCATCATTAGACAGATCAATGGAACAGAACAGAAAGTACAGTAATAGAACTAAAATACAAGCTAATTTAGTTTATGTAAAGATGGCACTTCGAATCCGTAGGATGAAGATGATCCTCTAGCTGAGGAAAAAGAGTAAGACTGGGTCCCTGCTCAAGGCAAAATACATTCCAAAACGATTAAAACTTTTAACGGTATGCGTAAAATCATAAAAAAATAAAATAAACCATGAGTGAATTTTTTATTCTCTCGGAGAGGGAAAAGGCTTTCTAAATAAAACACAAAAGCTATCAAAAAAAAAAAGAACAATAAACTACATTAAAATTTCTATAAAGAAAAAACCCACACGCCCCACAAACGAACACACTGGAAAAATTATTGGGACTTTTAAATGAGGGTTGATTTCCTTAACAAATAATAAGTTTCATAAGATGCTTAAGAAAATGAAACAGACTAGAAAGCAAAGGGAGAAACAAATGGCTTTCAAAACAAGAAAATATGTTCAACTTCACACAATTAGAGAAATGTAAATGAAAACTACAAAATCCTATTTTTCACCTATCAGGCCTGTAAATATCAAAACACCTGACGACACCCCAGGTTGGACAGGGTGAGGAGAAATGGGGACTTCATATCTGGCAGCAGAAGGTAAACTGATAATAATCTCTGTGGAGAGATCCTGGACGACACAAGTCACAAACGCTTGTACCTTTCACCCAGCAGCCCCGCCCCTGAGGCCTTCCCACCCCAGGCTCACTCCCTCGGGTATAACATTAGGTGACTGCTGCAGCACTGTCTGCCAAGGTCCCATCCCTGGGGGAGTAAGTGAACAAATTAGAAACTGTTCACAGAATGGGATGCTATGTAGCTATTTACAAGAACTGAAACAGCTTATCTGTACCCATAAGATCTCTAGGATACATGAAGTGAGCAGCGTCACAGGTTTTTAATATTAAAGTGAATCATTAGAATGACCAGGAAGCTTGTGGGTGGGAGGCTGGAGAGCGTGCTGGCCACGTCATCCCCAACCTGTCGGCGCCTGCTTCCTGCCTCCGAAACGGTGGTGACAGTAAAATCTAGCTCTCGGCGCTGCTGGGAGTTTTACTCAGTTGATAGATGCGAAACCCTTAAACCCTTGGAACGGTGCTGGCACGGAGCAGGCGTCCAGAGTTAGCCAGTGTTATTTACATCATCGCGAGTGTCATCACGGCCTCTGGAGAGGGGCTACGAAGCAGAAAGGACACTGGGCTTTTTCACCATGACTCCTCATTCCCTTGCAATGTGGCGCCCTGACCACGTTTACTTATTCAAAAAGTAACAAAAGATGTTTTTAATAATAATTCCGTTATTTGGAAAACACAATAGAAAGGTTTTTTTTTAAAAAAGGACACAACATTGTACATAAATACTGGAATAAAAAAGTAAAAAAGTTTTTTTTTAAAAAAGTAAAAAAGTTTTTTTTTTTAAAAAAGGACACAACATTGTAAATACTGGAATAAAGGAAATTGCTTTTAAAGCCTACGAAAGACTGAAAGGAAGCAAATCAAAATGCCCACAGCAGTCAGTGCTGAGTGGTGAAATTACAACTTTTTCCTGTTTTTCAAATATTTTGTAGTGAATTTATAAATACATTACGCATTTAAGTAACACAAAGGGCTTGTGTGCCAGACACCGTGCTAAACACTCACACTCTTGACCTCACCGCCCTGTGGAGCAAGTTTTATTCACCACAGAGGACACTAGTGGCCAAGGTCGCACAGCTGGCTGGAGTTGGTACTTGACCCCATTCATCCACACCTCATTTAATCTGAAGTGGACATTTAGCAGTGCCACCACCAGAGGCTGGGCGCTCAGGGCTAAGTGCGGGACAGTGAGCAGAATCTATCCCGGTCCCTGCCCCCTGGGGCCTGGGGGGCAGGAGGGGCAGGTTTATCAACAAGTAGCACAGACCAGTAGGACAGCTGCCTGGGCAAGGGCCCTTGGGGCAGGCTGTGAGCCCTGAGCCTGGACGATGGGCACCGGACTCGGTGAGCGGTCTCGGGGAGGCTCCCGAGGGGAGTTTTAGTTAAGGGCTCGAGATTATGAGCTGAGTGAACAAAGGAGGGGCGCAGCACTCCAGGCCTGACCGTGGGGGGACGCCCAGCGAGGCTGGGACAGGAAAAAGGGGCCAGGAACCAGGAGCTGGGGCTGGCGACCCGATTCACAGGCCTCCTCACTGGGCCACGGTTTGGATTTATAGGCAGAGGACGGGGCTGAAGAGCATGGCGGGGAGGAGGCTGAGGGATGTCTCTCTGGGGCGGGGAGAACGGATGGGCAGAGATGTGACCCATGGTAGGCAGACTCCGGCCCCGTCCCCAGGCCATGGGGGGGCGCCTCCTAAGAGCACGCCTGGCTGACTCCCAAAGGTGGGGGGTCGAGTGTCCTCTTGGGGAGAGTCCAAAGCAGCCTTGGCCCTTGGCCACTTCCCCACCCAGGCAGCCAGGGCTGAATGAATGGGCCTCTGTGGTCCCTCAATGGGCCTTTCGGCAACTCGTGCCTCTCAGTGCCCCTCGCTGGCCCTCGCTGGCAGAAGACTCTCCGCAGGGCACAAAGGACAAAGAAGCTGCCCAAGGAGGCCCAGGCAGCCTCGATGGGGAAGCTGGGTGCAAGAGCGCTGGTCCGACGGGTCCCCTATGAGCACTCCCGCAGGCCTGGCAGGTCCTCTGTGCCAGCCTGAGGGCAGCATGGGGTTTCAATGACGCAAGGTGGCTGAATCCGACACCCCTGGCCGGTTCCCCACCTCCTTCAGGAAGAAGTTCCCGTTCCTTGGCCGGACGAGCCAGGCCCCCCAGGCAGCCCCTGGAGTCACCGGCGTGGACCCCACACTGCAGCCCCACCGTGTGCCTCACCGCCAAGTCTCTGCCAGGACGTCTCGGGCTGAGGCCCGTACCAACCTGCCTGTGAGTCGCTCAGCTGCCACCTCCCCACGGTCCGTCCCCACCGCCCCACCCCCACACTGGGCCCTCCCTGAACCTCGTGCTACCTGTACTTAAGCACCTGATCCCTTCCACCTGAGCTACTTAACCTCCTTTGATCTTCACCAAGATCCTGTGAAGTAAAATTACTACATTCAATTAACTGATGGGGAAACTGAGGCTCAAGGATTGAGTCCTTTGTCTGATGTCACACTGCTAGAATGTGGCAGAGCCAGAATACAACCTAGATCTGCCTGAGCCATGCTCTGAACTCTATGCCGTGGCCTTGTCACACTGGTTCCTAACCACCTGACTGAGTGCCCCTCCCTACCAAGACAAAGCACCTCACTGGCAGGGTGACCTGGGACGAAGGCTAGAGGGCAGGGCCCACATCAAGGAGTCGGCGGATGTTAAACAAAAACGTGACTATGACAAACCTCCAGTGTTTAGTTGACTCAGAGAATACCACGGCGGCCTCCGAGTCACCCCAAAGCCGCCACCAGCAATAACTATTCGCGATCCCTTCTTACGTGTACACAATGCGGTCAAATTAAAACTCAAAGTGCTTTTACAACCCTCAGATCGCACCTGGAATCTCCCTAATAACCCATTTCACAGTTAAGGAAACCGAAGCCCTTGATCCAGGTGATGTAGCAAGGTCAGAAGAGGTGCTGGGACTGGAACCCAGGCCGGGTTCACACCACCCCCCCCGAGAGCCTGCTGTGCCAGGCGCCGCTTGAGGCCTGGGGTTCCATGAGGAAGGAAAGCTGGGCCTGACGTCAAGGTTGCTTTCGTGGGGTGGGACTTCTGCCAGAGTGGCCGTTGGCCTGCAGGTCCCAAAAGCACACCTTCGGACTCTCCAAAGCAGCAACGCGTACGAACCCCTGCGGCTCAACGGCCACTGTCACACGACGCCACACCTGGCTCCGCAGCCACTGCTCCCTGACAGCTTCGATCCTGCCTAAGCACAGCTATCAGCCCAGACCGCAGCTCCACACGCCGAGTCCTTCTCCTGTGGGCACGTCGCTGTGGCCTCAAACTCCTAACTCGCCGCCTGGCTCCGACACACACAAGGGCCGCCTCCGTCAGGACCCCCTTTCCCCTCGCTGCTTCTACGACCTCCTTCACGAGAAAAGCAGGCGGTGGGTTCTTCCTCATACGCTAGATCGGGGCAAAGCCACAGAAGAAAAAGGCACTGAATAACTCTCCTGGGCAAAATGGACAGGTGAGCGTGAGAATGGATGAGCCACAGCCGTGCGTGCAGGAGACCTGGGTCCCAAACCCTGACTGCCTGCTTTGGGGCCCTGAAGCAACACCTCAACCTCCCTGGGTCTCGTCATCCGCATCTGCCAACAGGGAAACGCCCCTTTGTCACAGGGTGGCTGTTGGGAAGGACACAACACTGGGCTCGCAATAACAGGTGGCGTCAGCCGTCCCCGGGAGAGAAGCGGCCTTGCTGGACCTGCGGGGGCACCCCAGCCGAAGATGACTTCTCTCTGTGGCGGCACGCAGAGCCGCACAGGCTGGCTCTTGGGACAAGCTGCGGGGAGCCAGGACTCCCAGGAGCCCAGCTGAGAAGCAGCTGATGCACCCGCATAGGGTGGGTCAGGAGGAATCCAGAATCCTGGGCCCCCACCTGCCTGGCAGGTGACAGTCTCAGGAACACAAGGCGGCACCAGCCACTGCAGACAAACTGTGGATCAGCAGACAGAACCTCTGGATGGGGCTGGGGTCTTGGCAGGTGTGAAACCTGCAGTCCCCCAAATGTGGCATTGCAGCTCTGGGCGGGGGGATGCTGGGGTTCTTATTTCCGTCTTTGGTGGGGGTCGGGGATGTTGGGGTTCTTCCTAGTCCTTCATCTTCCTTTTTCATTTCTGTCGTCCCTGAAATGATACAAGTGGCACTGACCTCCTGGAGGTGGTTTAATGGGCCCTGCTTTTCACACATGGCTCCGTTTTAGGAGGTAAAGGGCATGGACTGGTGAACACGCGTCCCAGAACCAAGGGCTGAGAGTGGTGGCCCAGGTCAGCCTTCCTCTCCCATTGCACGTAAGAGGAAATGAGCGAAGGGGGCGGGCCTTGCCCAGGGTCACACCCACCAGCCCCCTGGACTCATCCAGGGCTGTCCGTCACAGGCCGCCTCTGTGACACTCTCTGACGCTCTAGGTCCAGGGCCTGACCTCTGCCCCGGTGGAGGCAGAGCAGCCAGGGGGACGGGGCCCAGAGAGCTGCAGTCACTGCTCCAAAGCAGCACAGCACGCAGGGAAGACCCCCTTCTGAGCCTCCTCTGCCCTTCAATATGGCCAGGCGGGGTCCTCGGTGAGAAACGCCCACTCAACAGATATCCGTCCACTGATCCATCACCACGGTACTCCCATGGCCCCTTCCCTGGGCTGCTCATGGGGACAACCACCCTGAGCTGGCATAGGGGATACAGAGCAGGCACCGATGACCCTGGAGGAGACCCCAATGGTAAGGGAGAGGAAGTCACACACACAGGTGGCTATGCAGTGTCGCGGGACTGGTGGCAGAACTCGGTGCAGGAGCTGTCAGGGACAAAAGGACGGGACGGCGGATTCTATCAGGGGGTCAGGAAAAGGCTATGAGGGGGCCTTGAGGTGATGCTCCATCAATAGATAGGGTGCCGCGTCCTCTTTCTACCCTACTGCGTGACAAGGTCCGGAGATGGGGACAGAGGCTTCAAGGAATGCATCGTCAAGAACGAGGACGTGGCATGTGTTTAGGGATAATTGGTTTCTTAGAAATGATCCATTAAGAGGGGGAATTTGGGTAGCACAAATTCTAGTAAGTGTAAACGCTATACAAATGGATTTCCTCAAAATTGGCTCTGAGGAAAACATAGTAAATTCCCCACGTATGGAATCAGCTCTAGTCACCCTGACGTGTCCAGAATGCGTAAACCCTTTATTTGAACAATTATTAAGGGAAATTCCTTTTGACGCGCCTCTTAAAGATATTATGAATAAATTATAACAAGCTGAATACTAGAACCAGTTTATACTCCTGTTCCCACACAGTTAGTAGAAAAATTAGTAAGGATAAGAAATTTACTCATAAGCCTGTGCCTACTATAGAAGGGCCTCCTTTTGTGGCCTAGTGGATAAATAGAAAACTCTGGTATCCACCTAGGGGGGCTAATAGTATGAAAAGATTATCTGATCTTCCTTTGCCTTATTCAGAAGCTTATAATAAAGATAGTATACATGTAGTGAATAAAGATAGAATTCATGTGCCTTATAGTAGTTT
>NW_024342469.1:3287637-3355047 GCF_902729225.1 Pteropus medius | reverse complement strand
AACCAGTTTATACTCCTGTTCCCACGCAGTTAGTAGAAAAATTAGTAAGGATAAGAAATTTACTCATAAGCCTGTGCCTACTATAGAAGGGCCTCCTTTTGTGGCCTAGTGGATAAATAGAAAACTCTGGTATCCACCTAGGGGGGCTAATAGTATGAAAAGATTATCTGATCTTCCTTTGCCTTATTCAGAAGCTTATAATAAAGATAGTATACATGTAGTGAATAAAGATAGAATTCATGTGCCTTATAGTAGTTTAAGTTTCATAGAAAGGCTGGCTAGGTCAGGATCTCCTTGGTACTTAAAAAACAAAGGAACAGAAACTTAGCTTATGAAAGCAGCTTTGTAAAACTGATTTTTATAAATATTTTCCTCATTACTGCACCAAGGAAACTTTTGAACAGCTATGAGAAAGGTTCAGCTTGAACTTTAGATATAGCATAAATCAAATAGCATTTAAAAGATTTCTTCAGGCAGAAAGAAGAACAATGTCTGCCCACAAGCCAATACTTGCTGTTATGAATACATCTATCTATCACCTTTACTTAAATCAATCTGTATCTTATGTAATAGATATAATAATTAAAAGTTTAGATTGTTCCATCAGGTAGTTCTGTTCTAATGATTGAGAGAAAAATGTACTAGTTAATCATGAACATTAATAATAATATACTCTATAAGATTTTCTGCTCCGCCTAACCACAGAAATTTAACTCCCTGCTACCTTAACAACAAAGTATAATCAAATGCCAAATAAAAAGTATAAAAGTTGTACTCAAATCACAATAAAACGGAACAGTGTCACACCGCCTCTGAGCTGTGTAGTCGACTGTCTCCCGCGCCGACGCCTTGCCCACCTTCGGGGCCCCCTGGATCCTGTCGTGGCTGGACCGCGGCAATAGGGCAAAGGGGACAAATCCAGGTAGATGGAGTAGCAAAGTATGGGGAAGCCCCCAAAAGAGTCACATGGTCAGGGCTTATTAGCTTGTCAGCAGGGCCAGGTCACAAAGGATCTTGAACTCTGACTTAGAGGCCTCGTGGTCTGCAGAACATGACACAGTTAGGAGTGGCAGCTGTCGGGGCACAGAGCACCAGGTCTGGAGACTGGCGTACTCCAGCAGAGGTGGCACAGGTGAGGATGAGGGACGGCTCAGAGACAAGGCAGGACTCGGCCACAGCTGGATGTGGGGCATGAGGAGCGCCCACCCTTGGCTTGGCCTGTGGGTTAGACATCTGGGTGCTGCAGGAGCAGCAGGTGTGGGGCCAGGCACACGCCCGTCTGGGCCGGACTGAGGTGCAGGCACCCGGGAGGGACATTCCAGGAAGATGGAGGTCCAAGGGCGGTCAGCAACGGGGCCCGGGATCCAGGGAGTATCAGAGCTGGTCTGTGACAGGTGTGGGCGGGATGCAGGAGGCAGCACGAAGGGCCACCCTCTAGAGAGCTGCTTCTACTATCTCCCCGGGGAGCTCTCAATGCCTGGGAGGCAGGGCCAGGCAAGCCCAGCTCAGCTCTGCACCCCCATGCCCAGCCACTATGACCTGCACGAATACGGCAACCATGACGACACACACCTCAAATATACACCTAGAGGGAGCAGACAGCGCAGAGAAGGTGAAAAGTAACTGTCACGGGTCCCGTGTTGCCATAACGCTGCCCAAGGAACAACGTCCTAGAGAGAGCTCGAAGGCGGACGCCCATGCCCGCCTCACTCGAGGCCCACCTGTCACTCTGAGCCCCAGCTCTCTCTCTAAATGGGGACAAGAGCGGCCCGCCCAGCACCCCACTCAGCACAGCTGTGAGGACCAACGCGACATGGCAGGGAGAGCACTTGAGGAAAGTCAGGCTGTTTCCTACACTATCTAGGTAACGACGCGTTTTGTAAACTAGTTTGTATTCCGCTTTTCTCACTTTCCCTGTCAGAAGAACTGTCCCAAATACAGTGTTTGCCAAGATTCAAAGCATATCTAAAAGCAAAGGATTTTTCAACAGTAACAGAACCTCCATCTATAAGACAAAAACTTTAAAAATTAAGGCCCCGTCCTCGCTTTGCCAACAGACATTTCTTAAGTATTCACTGGTTATTCAAGGGAGGCAAAATATATATAGTCTCCTAAAAAACTCAAGCTAGCTGGCTGTTTGTCTTGTAAGCTGTCAGACATAGATCCCCTTTCTGAAAGGAGGGGGTCCCCCGTAGACTGAGCTGATGCTTCTCTTGCCCAGTCTGGACTGTGCGAAGGGTCCTCCCTGAGCCGGGTGGCCCACAGCCCTGCCTCTAATGGGTCTCAATCCCCTTACCTGTCCGTACAGAGGGGCTACAGGTGAGAGGGCCCTGTCAGGCATTCCAGCTCTTACGATCGGTCTCTGTCAGGGACCTCTCTGAGCCTCACTTACCCGTCTGTACAGCAACAGGGTTAGGCTCGCTGAATTCCAGATCCTTCTTGGCCATCCCAGTTCCCCCAGGACAAGCTGTGACCCAGGGGACATTCTGCTACCTGGGCGAAGGCCAAGAGTCCGGGAACAAATTGCTAGGTGGCCCCAGACACTGGGAGGAGCGAGCTAGTCAGGCAGAAGCAGCCTCTCAGAGTCAGGTCTGCTCCCTGGAGAATCTCTGAACATACACAGCGCTCCCTCCGCACCCGCGCAAGCCCCCAGTGGGAAGAGCCGGGACCACGCTTGCCGCCTACCTGGAGGGCCTCGGCACACACAGGCAGCCTGGGACTGTGCTCACCCGGAGCCCAGTGTCTGCTGTCTCTGAGGGTGAGAATGGGCGACGGGGAATGGAAGAGTGGCAGCTGCTGGCTGTAGGCGGGATGTGGGTGCAGGTGGGGCGTGGGCCTCCCCGCCCTGGGCTATGTCGTCACCTTCTGCTGCTCACCTTTGTTCTGTACGAATTGCTACACAATTTTCCATGAGTGTGGTAAACATCTGTCCACCATCTGTCATGTCTACCTAGGGTCCCAGTTTTGGGGGGGTCAGACAGCAGCTTCTAAGAAATGGCCTCTCAGGTGCTAAAGAAATCATCTTAATGCAGAAACTTTTGCAGAAATAAAGAGTTTGGTTGCAAGCTATCTGTAATAGTGAAAAACTGGATCCAAGCTAAGTTTCCCACAAGATGAAACCAATTCAGGAAATTATGGCACATCAGCTATCTTGTGGTCATATAAATATGTTTAAACATAAAAAATGTTTTAAGAATTTTAAGAAAGCACGATTAAGAAACTTTATGTACAGACGCTCAAGTATTCTTTAGACAGGCTTTTAAAAGATTGGAAAGCCAGATTTTGCAGTTAATAGCGTATCTCCAGGTGACTGGAACTACAAATTACTTTTTTTTTTCATTTTATTTCCCAGGTTCCATAATGTGCATGTAACACTTTTTAATTGGATAACATTTGGGGATTCTGAGGCTGTTTTTTAACAAGTGGCTCCTGGCTTAGCTGGTGCTTGTGAGCCTGCCCTGCTCAGTGACAGAGGCGATTATAAACATGGACAGTAAATGCTACAACCAGGGGGACGAGACTTGTCCGAGGCCACAGAACTGGCACGTTTGGCCAGGCTGGGGAGGGACGGTGCCAACACAGCTGATTACCCTCTCGCCTTGCAGAGACGGCCTACAGCTGTGACCCTCGGTCTTTTTTAAAGTGTGAGTCCAACATCCTCAGGTTTCTCTGAAAGGACATGGAGTCCCTGCCTCAGGGGAGAGGCACACTGGTAGCCTCCTGGCTCCTGCAGGCCCAGAAACGGATGGCGGCCGCAACCCACAGCCCTTAAAAATAGGCCCAGGAACCGAAAGAGGCACCGCTACCCCTCCAAACGGTCACACTTCCTCCCCACCCACTGGCCCAGAACCGACTCTGCCTACTCAGGCTCGGAGGATCTGTGGCCGCAGGGACACCGTCCCCAGTGACTGCAGAGCGCAAATCCAACCCGAATTCCACGAGCAGCCACGGGCGACGTCTCCTTTAGAGCCACAACAGCACATAGGGTCGGCCCTGCGCCACGGTTTGTGCGGGGCCTGGAACCGCCACATCTCATTGACTCCTGATGCCACCCCATGAGCCTGCACCTGTCACTTCTCATACAATCCTATGACCCTACAAACTTTGTTGTCTCCACTTTACGGCTGAGGACACGGAGTCCCCGAAGGGTGGCCTCCCACCCCCGCCACCTATGCCCAGCTACACTGCACCTCGCAAAACACAGTCCAGCCCAACGGCGCGCAGCCCTCCTCCCGGTTCACAGGTGGGTCAGGCACCTGGCACATGCAGGTGTTCAGCAGAGGAGACGCTCACGGGAAAAGTTTCCCTCCCTTCATTCTTTCTGGCTCATTCTGTGAACTCTGAAAACTAGCTACTTGCATTTGATAGGCCTCAGCTGGAACCCCATGACCCCCAGTTCTGCCCGCTCCCAGCTACCCCGGGTGAGTCACTTTCCTCTCTGAAGCTTGGTTTTCTTATTTGCAACATGGGTGATGACAGAACCCGCCTCTACAGGAGGCGTTGCTGCAGGCACAGGGCGGCTGGCACGCAGCAGATGTGCAGTGTCCTCTGCGCTGTGGCCTCTCTGGGACAGGCTGTCCCACAAGTCAAACACCTGCAAAGCTCCCTAAGGCCAGGCCAAAGAAGTGCCAAATTCTTGAGTGGGCACTCAGGGCCCCAAAACACGGCTCCAGCCCCAACACGCACAGCTGCCCTGCAAGCCCCATTAGCCATGCAGGAACCCCTCCTTCAGCCCCTCTCAAAGGCCACGCCCTACACAGCCCCCCATCAGCCCCAGTGGCTCCTTTCTTAGGGGCGCACACTCACACCTTGACTTGGGCCCATCCTCCATCTACCCGGAGCCAGGCAGCCAAGCACACCTGGTACAGCCGGGCGACCTGCACCCTGCGGACAGGTGTGAGTGGGCTTCAGCGCTGCTAAGAGCGTGGGCTGAGACAGTCTGGCACTTACTGGCCCCGAGACCGGGGGCATGCTACTTCACCTCCACACCTGCGTCTCCTCATCAGGACAGGGAAGAGCACCGCAATGCCCACCTTATGGGACTTTTTGAGCATAAAAGGAAATGGTGAACATGAAACACGCCATTTGCCTCCCAGCATTCTAGCCAGAGAATTCCCTAGGCCACCTAAACGGGGGTGACAGCCCAGGTAAACCAGCTCTAAAAATGCTCACCCTAGGCAGGTCCCAAAGACAACCAGCATGATGTAGGCCCCCCCTCACAGCACCTCTCGACTCATACTGGGTCCTAGGGCCGGGTGGTGTCCACGTGGCCCGCCCAAATATCATTGGAGTGCTGCCCTGTTGGAATGCTTGGGCCACCATCCAGGTCCCATGATAAGGCCCAAGCCCCAGGAGAAGTGTCAGGCTATGTCCACCTTTGGTCCAGATGTCTGCATCACACATCTGGACTTGGACCACCTGACTTTCCAGCTCAGATACTGAAGCCCCCCAGAAGCCACCGCAGCCAGCCAGCTCGGTTCATCTGCTACGTGGACTCACAAGCAGATTCCTGTGGACAAAACACTAAAATCCTACTCAGAGCAGCCACAGCCCTGGCTCCTTCCAGCAGGGTTCTTACTCCAGCTAAGTCACCTGTGCACCTGGCTTCTCTCCCTGGTTCCGCTGTGCCCTCCCACAAGGCGGGATCAGGGCCAACCTGCCTGCCTGGCACGGAGCAAGTACTCAAAAAACGCTTCTACTGTAGAGGCCACAGGAGATAAGATTCAAGTCAGGTCTGGATCTACAAGGTAAAGTCCCTTCCATCATGACAGCCAAGTGACGATCCCTGGGGGCGGGGAGGCGGGGCGCAGTCACTTTCTCCCATCTTATAGATATACCCTGTGACTCAGAAATGACAACAGCTTTCCAGGCTCAAGCATCTCCACCTGAGCCTCCCTTACACCTTCAAAACAACCTCAGAGAACATGGCACAGTTTTGAATAGCATAAGCATTAGTTAGACAACAGAAATCTGGGAGATTTCAATTAATTCCTAAATGTAACAGGTTGTCACAGCTGTAAAGAGATGAGAGGGTTTCCTGACGCACTGGAAGTCAAAGTCTTTGGGGCCGGTGTTTGGGGTTCAAGTCTCAGCGCACACTGGCTTTTAACTCTACTGTGGCCATGAAGTCACCATTCAGCTTGGCCCTCTCTAAGCATCCCATTTACCTTATCTGAAACATGAGAGATGAGCAACATGAGCCCTACTAAGGGGGTAGGATTCCATTCTCCTTGGCCATCCACACCCTTCGTTTCCCAGCCCAGAAATTAATCATCTCATTTGTTTGTTAAATGTCTACTGGGCCCCTCCTCTGCACATGGCCATGCTGGGCACGAAGGAGAGTCAGACTGGGCAATGCCCTGCAGGGGTCCCTTGCTAACTGAGGAGACAGCCACGCAGACCATCACAAGGCCACAGTCATCCTGATCGTCCAGCAGACAGGCACGTGGTCCAGAGAGCACGGGGCGGGATGGGCAGTGGAGGAAGCGTTCCTAAGTGGGAGCACTAGGAGGGCAGGCTTGAGCAGGGACCTGTAGGTGTATGCAGGGCCGGTGAGTAGAAGGTGGCTGTCCACAGAGAGAAAGTACAGAGCATCAGAGCACCACGGGGACCGAGAATAGGGGGGTATGGGGCAGGGTAGGGGTTAAGACAGGGCAACCTGAGTGTAAGGGAGGGCTGGAGGGCAGGAGAGACACGGAAATAACGTGACCGCCAGACTCTGCCCTTGGCCCGCTGTGGGGCAGCTTGTCCCAGATGCAGCGCAGGAGGTGTGGCAAGGCCTGGCTGGGCACATTCATTGGGGTGGGGAGAGCGGGGCAGGTTCTGGGTCAGACTGACTGAGGGTCAATTCCGACTGCACCACAGCCTCTTTGGGTCTCCTTGGGCAAAAGTCTCTTGCTTCTCTGAACCTCAGGCGCCTCATCAGTGAAACGGAGGTAATACTCCAGTATCAAAATGAGAGCACATGAGGCACCTGGCACATAGTAAGTGCTCAGTAAATGCCAGCTGCCAGAACAAGCTGTTACCGTTCTTAGCGGATGGCCCTGTGGGCTCCTTGGGGCAGGGACTGCCTAACGGGAGAGATGCTCAGAGGTCAGGACAGTAAGAGCCTGTTGACAGGGGAGTGAGGAGGGGCTGCTCGGAGCTACTGAGCAAAGGGCTGAGGGCCTGGAGCAGATGGTCTCTCAGACCCCTCCTATTTCAGACATTCTGCACCAGGTGACAAGAGGGCCTGCCAAGCTGGCACACAGCCTGGCACACAGTAGGTACTTGGTGAATATTTGCTTAGTGAATTAATGCAATCTTTCCATTTCTATTCAAAACTAAGTCGTGACACTTTTCAAAAAAGGAACCAGCGAAACCTCTGTCATCCATTCCCACTCACCCTCACCCCATCTTGCACGGCATGCTGGGCCGGGACCTGCTCCCTGAAGGGAAGCGAGCATCTCTGTGCTAAGCCTGCCTCCCACACAAAGGAGGACTGGAATTTATTTCCTTTCCTCACAGGTCCTCTAGGGCGTGGCCTGCTGAGGGCCCTGGCCGCCTGGGGCTGTCATGTCCCTGATGCCTTGTGACTTTAACGGGGAGACACTGGCTCTTTGGGACTCAGTTTCCCCAGTGGTGAATGAGGGAGGGGGACTCATAGAACCTCGGAGGCTGACATTCCCTTCTCGACGCTGTGGCCTTCTCAGAAACCGCCAGCCCAGCCTGGGGATGAGGGTGGGGTGGGGGTGGGCAGACAACGTGCTATGAAGTCATTCCCTTATGAGGAAGGGAGGAGGGGTCTTTGCCTAGAGAAAACGGCAAACCAGGGGAGGGGGCTCCTTCCGCTCCAGTCTGGGGCACCATCCATCTCGGTCGCGATTACCTCACACCCAGCCAGGCCAGGAGACCCCACCCACACCTGCAGTCCCTCGATCTTTGGAACAAGGCGGGGCACCCCCACCCCACCCCACCCCGCCACAGGCAGATCTATGACCCAGGGCCGCCTGAGAGCAGAATCGCACCCAGAAAGGCAGCAGGGCCCCCTCCTTCTGCCGAGCGGGTGGGTTCAGGAGACCACCGCCCAACAGGTCCCCCCTTAGAGCTAAGGGTCCAGCGGAACCCGCTGGTGCAGGCAGGTCCGGGAAGACAAAGGCTTCGGGAGGTCGGAGACGTGGCCCTCCTCGTCAGCTGGGTATGATGCCAGGGCAGCCTGCCGGGAGGTCTCCCCAGAGCTGCAGGGGGCCCTGGTTCTGCGGTGATGGGCCAAGGGTCCCCCCACACCCAGCGCCCACACTCTGCAGCGGCCCTGAGGCCTGGGAGAGGGCTTCCTGGAGAAGGAAGGGGCCGGGCAGAGCCGCGGCGAGGAAAGGGGAAGATGGACAGGGGGAGACGCCGTGGCCCGGGAAACAGAGACTCGGGGATACGAGTGTGGGCGCTGCTCTTGGAACCAAAATCAGAGACGGAGACACAGGGGCACGGGAACGACTCCGACGCGGGGACCTGGAGGGGAGCGCGACAGGCAGGGAGCCCCGGAGACACGCGCAGAGGTGGAGACAGGGAGACAGAGACGCGCGCAAGGGCAGAGACACAGAAACAGAGACACGCAGAGACACGCGCAGAGCCGGAGACGCTCGGAGAGCGAGGGACACGCAGAGCCGGAGACGCTCGGAGACGCGCGGGGACAGCCGGCGGCGCGCGCCCCGGCGCCGGCCACTCACCGAGGCCGCAGACCTCGCGGCGCAGGCTGAGGCGGCCGCGCTCCTCGGCTATGGCGCGCAGCATGTGCTGCAGCGAGCGCTCCTCGGCTTCGGCGCCGCCCGCAGGCTCGGGGGAGGCGGCCGCGGCGGGGACGGCGGGCGGCCCGGCCCGCAGCCCCGCGGGCGCCGGTGCCAAGGCGCAGGCCCGGCCCGGCGGCCGCGCGGAGGCCATGCCGGGCCGCGGCTCATCGCCCGCGCCGCGCCCGCGGGGGGCCCCGGCGCGGCCCGCCGCCCCCGCCCCGGCGCCGCCCGCCGCGAGCACCAGTGAAGCCACAATCCGCCTTTGTGCGCGTCGCCGCCGCCACCCGCCGAGCCGAGTGAGGCGAGCGCACCTCCGCGCCGCCGTCCGCGCGCCCCGGCCGCGCTCCCGCCCCGCCCTCGGCCCCGCCCCGCCTTCCGGGCCCCGCCCCCACCCCGCCCTCTCTGGCTCCGCCCACTCCCAAAAGTTCTGCCTCTGCCGACCTCCAACGTTTTCCCTAAAAGGCTCGGGATCTCGCCTCGACTCCCAGACCATGGGCTTCCGACCCACCGTACCCCCTCCACCCCTGTGGTCACCTCTAGGCCCTAGCCCCACGGCCCTCTCCGAGCCCGACCTGCGCCCCCGAGCCCCCTCCGGCGGTTCGCCCACCCTCCCCGCCCCTGTCGTTCCTTCCGGGCCGGTCCCTCTACCCCCACTCTCTTGCTGCCCTGCGCGAGATCGACGTCGTCACACACCCCACTCGTGGTGATCCTCCTCCTCTCCTCCAAGTTGCGAAGGCCGGTTTTTGCTAGGAACTTCCTCAGAAGAACCCCAAATGAGGTCACTCCCTCCCCCATAAAGAAGTCTTTTGGAGGGCACGGTGGCGAAGACGTTCCCGCCCCCACCGACTCCGGCACAGCGCAGGTGTTGAGAAGGGCTCTGAGTCTGTTTGCTCAGCTGTGCGCTGGGTGTCTCTCCCCGAGTGCTGACTACGTATGAGGCGGGGCAGGCGGGACTACTAGAGCAGCTGGGCAAGTGATCCTGAGGGAGGCCAAGGTTGGGGGCCACGGATCCGTGTGCTGGCCTCTGCTGACGGAGAGCGACCCAGGGAGAAGCTGCCAGAGGCCTTCCCAAGACCGCACTCCTGGCGGCCCCTTCCAGGAGGACATGGAGAGGCAGTGCTGAGCGTCCCAGCCAGCTGAGTCTCCAGCATCATCCCCGTGCAGTCACGCTAGCCCGGTTCCTCAGATCCATCAAGGAAGGTTGAGCCTCCGTCCTCCTCCTTCCTTGTAAAACTTGCTTCCTCATTTTCCTTTGGGTCCCAGTGTCACCTCCTCAAAGAGCCTTCCCTGACTACCTCACCTAAAAGGCCACCTTCCCTCCCTCTCTGGCCTCTTTATTTTCCTTCACAGCACAGAGCTGCCTCCTCTAACTGCACACTGTACGCTGTGTGGTTTGTGGTCTGACTTCCCCACGGAGGAAGGGGTCTGTCTTCCGCACAGTTGTATTTCCAGCGCCTAGAAGGTTGCCTGGCACATGGTAGATGCTCGATAAATAAATAAATGTGAGATGGATGAACGAAGAACGAGTTAGAGGCCTAAAAGGGAAGCAAGGAAGTCTTCCTGGAAGAGGCAGTAAGGAGGCCTAGGACTGTGGGGAATGCGAGCAGCCCTGAAGAAGGAAACGGGTGGTCTGGATCCTGCTTTAGGCCTCACCTCTAGTTTTGTGTCTGATTGCTCTGTGTCCCCCAGTGCCAGGCTTGGGGGGCTGCGGGGGTGGGGGCTCCGTAAAGAAGTGCGATGTGAGGGGGGAATTAGTCAAGCGAATGATCGGCCGTGGGTATGTCTTCTATGGGCCGGCGTCCCCGTCTGTGAAATGAGGACAGTGACCTGCTGGGTGAGACCTCCAGCTCTGAGTCTGAAGGGCTGAGACTGGAGCCGGGGAAGCGGGAAATGGGACAGGCCGCACGAGGGCTCAGAGGCTGACAAGGCCAATGGTCATACCCCACTTACTTCCCCAAACTCTCAGCGAGCTCTGCCTGTCCCCACGGCCACCCCTTTGCTCGTGCTGTGCCCCTTGTCTGAGAAAAGCCTTTCTTTTCCACTGCCACACTCGCCCTGCTTTCTCTGGAAAGCCCTCTGGTTAGACTTGGCCCACGCATTTGTGTTCTCATCTGCCTCGCGAACTCCCTTCCCGCACCCCACCCGACCCCGTGGCTGCCTCCACAGATCCTGTGCCACAGGACCAGCATCGGATCAACTCAGCCGTATTTCCTGGCATCCAGCCCAGGACAGGTGCCAGAAAATATTCGTTGAATGAATAAATGAGCAGGGCTGGGGCTCTCTCCTTTCCATTTCAGTAACGCTCCAGGTATTGCTCACGTAGGGGATGTTTCGGTGTCGACAAATGTTAAGGCATATTTTGGACTTGAAGTGCACGTGAGCAGGGCTTCTGGGGCCACCCACCACATTCTGTTTCTCGATCTGGGTGCCAACTGCATGGGTGTTGGTCGGTTTATAAAAATTAATCAAGCTGTAACTTTATGATTTGTGCACTTTTCTATATACAGATCGTCAGAATAAGAAGGTAAAGGGATGAAAAAGTACAAATGAGTAATTACAAAATAGTCGTGGGGACATAGAGTACAGCATAGGGAACACAGTCAAAGCATTGTAATGGCTGCATGTAGAGCCACATGGGCACTAGGGTAATTGGGGGGACCACTTCATAAACCATGTAAATGTCTAACTACTGTACTGTCTACCTGAAACTAATATAAAAATTTTAAAAAGTAATAAAATATTTAGAATAGAAAGTAGAATTAAAAATAAAATGATTTGAAATCCTTGAAAAAATTCTGGTTTACGCATATTTCCCATTACAATGAAAATGTTCTTATCTATGAAGAAGTGAAATGCACTTGGAAAGACCATCGAGGGGAAAAAAAAAGGTATGTCGGGAGACTAATGGCCCCCACAGATGTCCACAGCCAAAGATGTCCACACCCTCATCCCTGGGACCTGTGACTATGTCACCTTACATGGCAAAATGGATTTTGCAGGAGTAATTGGGGTACAGACCTTGAGATGGAGAAATTATCCTGGATTATCCATGTGAGCCCAAACTACATAAATTCTTAAAATCGGAGGTAGTTTTCTGGCTGTCATCAGACGTTGGGACGAAAGAAGACACATAGGGATGCAATGTTGCTGGCTTCAAAGATTGAGGGAGGGCCCACAAGTCAAGGAACGCGGGCACCTTCTAGAAGCTGGAGGAGATCAGCAAACAGATTTTCCCCCACGGCCTCCAGAAGGAACGGCTCTGCCTGCAGCCTGGTTGTAGCTCCGTGAGACCCCGGTTCTGCAGAAAGAATTGTGAGATGAAACATTCGTGTCGTTTTAAGGCATGTGCTTGGTTGTTATTATGGTGCTGATAGAAAATACAATGAGCAACCCTGAAATGCAGGGAATCAAGCACTTCTTTCCTTGAGGTTTGTTTTGCAAACAATGCTAGAGCAATAATAAAGCAAAGTTTAGCAAAAAGAAAGACGAACCACAAGCCAACTGCTGTAATCGGTCAGTTGCTTCATTTTTGGCATGGCATGCCTAAACGCCAGTCTCGTGTGTGTGATTGTGACAACGGCGTCGATGGTTCATGTTTTATGTGTATACATTTGGGGCTGATCTTATTCAAAGAGCCAGTGAGTATTAAGAAGCAATGCTCCCAGAGAACTCTTCTCCCTTTTTTTAAGTGGCTGAAAGGCCCAAGGACTTGGTGGACAAGGTGCCAGTGCAGTTGAGAAGCTGTGGCCACCAACCTTCTCTTCTCCAAGCCTCAGTTTACTGTCCGTATAATGGCAGGTGGTATGGGATGGTCGCCGAGGTCCTTCCTGGCTTCATGTTCTCCAAATCTACACTTGGACTCCAATCGTTTATCTTTTCTCCTTGGTCCCCAAGGAGAAAAGATAGTCAATTCGCCTAGCAGAGGTCGGGTAAAAAAGCCCCACCTTGGGTTGATAAGCACGGGTTCCCAGGGGCGGATCCAAAGGTTCTTGTAGGTACCCCTGATAATCATCTGTCAAAATACTTCGGGAGGTCATGTGAGTGTGTTGTTAGCAGCTTCCTCCTTATGACTCATGGTTCTCCTTTGCTGGAAATTCTTGTTTCTTAGCCGTTTTTTTCTTCTGGAAAATTAAATACACCCATTGCCCTGATCTAGATTGCAATAGCTCCTCCAACACTGGATTTTTTCTTACCTGCTACCAAGGTAGGAGAACTACCTGAAAAGATCCAACCACCTCCCTACTCCCACCCATCAGCCCCTTTTCCACTCTCCCACCCCCAAAAATACGTTCTCATCCTCCGCTGTTGTCAGAATTTCCACCTCTAGCTTTCCATTTTTTTTTTTTTTTAATAGATCTCTGCTAAAATTCCCCTGGAGGCGATAACCTGTGAATTATTCTTAGGCACCAAAACCTTGATGAGAATAAAGGATTCAGAGGAGATTCTGAAAGAGGAAGTGCCTGATGGGGATGGGGGTTGGGAAGACACGTACATTTCTTGAGGAACTGCCTCATGCCAGAAAAGTCAAGAACGTGAACAAGTATAATCCTGAGCCCTGGGAGGCAAATAGTGTTGTCTTCATGCGTCAGATGAGACAGCCCAGAGAGGCTAAGTAACGCTCAAAATCACACAGTGAGTTAGACCCGGAGTCAGGATTCGAACCCACTGCCACCGAGAGAGAAGAGACAACAATACACATGCCATATGCCATTAATTCATCTCTTTTCTGGTTTCGGGAAGGAAGAACCCATGGAGAATGGTCATGGGATGAGATAAATTTTGAAAGGTGAAACCCTACTTTATGGAATTGCAAGACAGCAGGTCGGTGCCAGGAAGAACCATTGCAGGGACCCAAGGATGAGGCGGGCAGGCTAAATGTGGGTGCAGATGAAACAGGGAAAGACGTTTAAATGATCATCAGGAGACCTGGTGCCAACACACGTTGCACCTTGTGCTCCAGAGCCCTGAGCCTCCCACCTGTCAATGAGCAGGCTGAGCTGGATGTCCCCTTGGGCCCTTCCCACCCCGGCATCATGGGAGGACAGGCGGGGCGAGCCGGGGCTGAGCTAGGGAGCTCACCTTCCTCTCCATGGCTATTCCAGGCTCTCTCTTTCCTTTGTCTGGGAACACACGGCCTGCAGTGCCTTGGGCGACAGAAATTGTATAAACAACCAACATGCGTATTACTGAAAAATGCAAAAATAAAAGGGCGAAATTAAAATGAATAGATGTTTGACTAAATACTTATAAGATATAACATTAGGTAGTCTTTATTTTTGATTTATTTACAAAAGTTTCACTACATTTGAAACCTCGTTGTGGGTTAGGTTTTCTTACGTGGCAAGAATTTTGAGACTTCTGGGTAGTCGATAAGACATTAGAACTTACAAGTTACTGGTATTTTTACCTTATTCAGCAAACACGAGTTCAGGACCTACCATGGGCTGGGCACTGTTTTATGACTTTACTAATGCCAATGTTCTGTGACTTAGGGACCTCAGATCCGTCTTTTGCAGATAAGCCAGAGGCACAGAGGCAGATAAGCCTCCAAAAGGTTAGGTGGTCATCAGAGGCAGAGTCAGGTAGTCAAGTGATTCAAGAGCAAAATTATAAAAAATCTTTTCAGAACTTTTTTTTTTTTTTGAGAACAATGACATTTGATAAGGATGCATTCATGTCTGAGATGATGTGGGCACAGCCTCCAAAGCAAGAGCAACTCAGGCCAACAAAGGCCTGACAATGGCCCTCTCCTTTCAGCCCCCAGCGGGGCCGGCACTGTAGACGGTAAATGCTGAATGGAAGAAAGAAAATTAGCAACTCATTGTTCCCTCGAGGGGGGTGGAGCGGGGAATGGAGACAGCGCTTCTTAAACACCCCAGCTGGGTGCTGAGTCCATTGTATCCAGTTCGTTTAACCCTCACATGAGCTGCAGGATTGTACCGTTCTCATCCCCATTCTATAGGTGAGAAAGCTGAGGCTCAGAGACGCCAAGTGACTTACTCAGAGACGCACAGCCAGGGTGCAGAGTAGCTGGGATATGCGCCCATGAGCCTGCAGAAGGCGGTGTTTGTGTTTGCAGATCTTGGTCTCACTTCAGTCACATTGATATATTTATTCTCTCCGCCTACCTTGTGATGGCTCGTTGACAAAGGTTTAGAGCCCAACAGCTCTACACCCATCCCTGTCCTTTCTTGATGAGGTGCTGGGAGCAGCGGTGCATCCTGGGAGTGGCAGGTGAAAGGCTGGATTAGAGAGAAATTTTGGCATGTCTTGAGGTCCACTCCCCCAATATAGACGCTTAACCCTTGGGAGTCACAACTTGATTCTGCTTATGGTGCTTCCTAAGCGAGACCGGGATGGGTGTTGGTGTCTCGTGCCTGTCGTAACAAGTGACCACAAACTGGGGGGCTTTCAACAACAGAAATGTGTTCTCTCACGGTTCCAAAGGCCAGAAGTCAGAGGTCAAGGTGTCTGCAGGGCTGTACTCCCTCCAGAGGCTCTGAGGGAGGGTCCTCGCTTGCCTCTTCCACTTCTGGTGGGTGCGGGAGCCCCTTGGCTTGGGGCTGCCTCGCCCCAGTCTTGGCCTCCGTCGTCACATAGCCTTCTCCCTTCTGTGTCTCTTTGGCTCAAAATCTCTCTCTGCCTCCCTCTTACAAGGACACTCGACGTTAGATTTAGGGCCCAGCCTAAACCCAGGATGCTCTCATCTCAACAGCCATAACTTCATCGTATCTGCAAAGACTTTTTAAGGTCGGTCACATACACAGCTTCCAAGGAGACATATCTTTGGGGGACACTGCGAGGCCGCAATTCAACCCACTGCTACTTTTGCACACGAAGCATCCATTCCATCCTCTTCTTAAGAGGGACCCGGAATTTCCTCGGGGGCCCACCCATTTGGCCCCTACGGAGTGAGCACTTGAGCCAGCATCTCTGCGGCCACAGCGATTGGTTCAGGCTGGTCCGATCAGAGCCAATCCGGGGACGCTGGCTGTCCTGAGACTCTGGGCTGCTACGGGGACAGCTGCAGGCAGCCGCCTCAGTGGCGGGAGGGGTGGACTGGCCCAGAATGGAGCCCACGCAGAGGAATGTGGGCTGAGAGATGGAAAGCGAAGCCGAGTTTTTCCGGTTTCAGGAGTTGATGTTCTCGCCTTCCTGCCGAAGCCGGCTGAGAGGGGATTCTGTCCCTTGTCCGTCAGTGGGTCGTGATGGAAGCAGAGGTACATGTGAGCCTCACTAAACCAAGGGGTGAATGTCAGTGGCACATTGGCAGTCAAGACCTTCCTTACCAGAGATGAAAATGAGATGCAGTCAGTAGAGTGTGAGCACTTGGCAGGGCCCTAGGAGGCCTCCAGTTCAGTGCCCGCATTGCATAGCTTGGGGTCGGAGGCCCAGAGAGGTGAGGCCTGCCCTAGGTCACACATGTGGTGCGACCCTCTGACCATAGAATGCCTTCTGACCCTCAGACTTTGCTCAGGCCCTCCGCGCTGCCCTACCTAGCTGGCTGTCGATGAAAACTGCCCTCCTGCTTAAGCCCCACCGGTCCCGCCCCTGCTGGCCCTGGATGTTCTGCTGGCTCTGCTCACTGATGCTCTCGTCCATCCTTCAGGGTGATGCTGTCCCGCTCACCGCGGGTGCTGATTCCTGCCTCGTCATGGGACGGAGCTCCAACCCCACATCCTGGTGTCTATAGATAGAGTTTAGGACTTCTGTGGGCTTGGGCGGCAAAAGAAGTCCTCAGTTTCCCCATTTCTAAGGGGGAGGCAGGCTCGATGCTTTCTAGGCCGTAATAGTCCAGGATTTCTTCAGGGTACACCTTCTCTCCGCCTCTTCCTTCTCAGAGCGGCTAACTTGCAAGATCAGTCAGGAAACGTGAATCCTCGAAGGCTCTAGAACCAGGTTCCTTCCTGTGATCCAGAAACAGCCTGGAGCTCTGTGCTCTCGCGGTTCAACCAAATTCACTCCGCGGGCCCTTGAGAGGCCAGGAATTTGGGGGAGTCAAAGGAATCATTTACCTTTGACTCCTCGCTATTCTTGTGCACTGAGCAAATCAAACGAACGGACTCTATTTCCCTTTGTGGTTTGGTCTCCGGGAAGCTCGAAGGTACTTGCTGACCTTGGGAGGCACCAGGGGACCTTACGGGACCTAAAGAATGAGATGGGACATCAGCATGCATGAGTCCACACTTGGCCCATTCCCGCTGATACATGGAGGAAGGAAGGGCCAGAAGCAGGAGGACCTGGGAGGAGTCAGTGGGGTAGCCTAGGAGAGAGAGGAGGCCCAAGGTGGGGGGCGGGGACGAGGGGAAGGGGACACATGCCCCTGGCCACTGCGTGGCTTTGCAGCTGAGCTCCCTGCCTGCACTCCAGAGCCAGCCTGCCATCCACCCAGCAGCGGGAGCTCCTTCTAATAGGGGTTCTCCGCTCCCACACAGAGGACCACCGCCCCACCCCCCAGGGGCCTGCCAGGCCTGCACCCCTGCCCTGCACCCCTGCCCCTGGCTGACTCATCGCCTATCACTCTGCCCTCCCTCGTCTCTCCAGCCCCCTCCACGTTCCCTCCGCCTGCACGGCTCTTCCCAGTCTTTCCCTGCTTCCCTCCCTCTGTCCTTCTTTCAAACGTCCTTCCCTGACGTTTGCTGCGCAAAAGCACCCCGTCCGCCATTACTCTCCCCGCTCACCTGCTCCAACCTCCTACCTAGCACTCGTCCCCCCTGACCGCAGAGGCCTTCCTTGGTGTACAGACTGTCCCCACGAAAATGAGGCCTCTGTAAGCACAGGGCTTCTGTCTCATCCGCTGCCTGGTCACGGTGTCCCGTCTGGCACACAGGAGGTGCTCATTAATCTTTGTTGAATACTTTGGAAAAAGACCGGGCGTGGTGTCTGCCTGGGGACAGGGCAGAGAATGGTGACTCGTGGATGCTACTGAACACTCGGACGCGGGGGCAGCCTCCACCCGCCGCGCATTCGCTGCTCTGGCCATCGTCCCTCTCCCAAACTCCCCAGTCCTCACACCCATTTGATTTCGGAGGGCCTGGGTCAGAGAGGGCGGGCTCAGAAGACACCTCAGAATGTCTTTCTCGGACCCTGGGCACTTTTGCCTTTGTGGGATCCTTCCTTCACAATAAACGAAAACTATTTTATAAAGATAAATGTCAGAATTATATGCTAACATATTTTCTTCCACGTAAAAATCCATTCTCTTTCTTCTGATTCGAATAGACCAGAATCAGAAGAAAGTCAGCCCCGGGGTGGGCGTGGTCCCATATTCCCAGCACCGCCCCCTCCCTGCAGAACCGTCCGCGGGGGCGCCGCCAGGGGGCGCCCGACACCCACGCGCGGCCCCAATGGGCAGCCGGGCGGCCCGGCGACCCGAAGCGGCCTCGGGGAGGGGCGGCGCACTCGGCAAGCGGGCCCTACTTTGGGGGCTCCCGCCCAACCCCTGTGGTCTCCGTAGGAAGACCTACAAGTCCCAATTTGGTACCGCGGCCTCCAGGAAGCCTTCCCAAGCCTCACGCTGGGCCAGGCGTCTTCCTTGGGCTCCCACAGACTTCTGGGGCCCTGTCCACAATGTCCTCCACTGTTTCCTTCTCTGAGGACAGTGCACAAGGGGTCCCCTAAGTCACCTATGATCCCAGAATGACCACTAAAGAAATGGTTTTCAGGTGAATAAATCTGGGAGCTGGGAACCCCACGCAGCTTTCACCGGTCACTGGGGTGGAAGTCCCGTCTCCTCCTCCCTTGCTTAGGGCCTGAGTGGCCACAGACGCTCAGTAACCTGGCTCTCTGGCTCTCATCCCCATCCCATGACCTTTGTCTGTAACTTCTGAGGACCGTGCCCTCCCAGCCTGCAGGCCGATCCTCAGCTTTCCGGCCCTCTGCCCCTGGGCCTTTGCACTGACTGGTCTTTCCTGCGGGCACGGAAGGAGTCCAAGTGCCTGTTCTACACTCCCTGAGCCTCTTCTTATCTCGTCCTGGTTTTATTTGACGAATGTCTCTCCTTTTCCTAATAGAAATCGTCCTGAGGGCAGGGTCTGTTTCCCCCCATAATTGTTTGAATAATTTTATGCCCAGCACACAATAGCAAGCACTTAATAACACTTGTCAAACGCATATTCTTCTGAAGGAAGGAATTAATGAAAAGTTTTATTGCACGAGCCTCCAATCCTCATAGTCAGTTCCGTTTGTCCCGCCTCTTATCCCAGCCGGCGCGATCCCCCAGGACGACTATCCTGACCTCTAGAACGGTACTGTCCAGCAGAGCCTTCTGCAGAGACAGGAATCTGCACCATCCATGGTGGCAGCCGCCAGCCACATGTGGCTACTGAGCATTTGACATGTGGCGAATGCCCTTGAGGAGCTGAATTTTTAATTGTATTTAATTAGAATGAACTTTAAATCACCACGTGTCTAGTGGCTATGGTTGGACACTGCAGGTCTAGAGAAAGGAGAGGCTCAACTATATGGATTGATTCGAGGAGCAGCGGAAGCCCAGCTTCTCCCCAGAAGACCCTCCACCTGCCCCCTGGTGTTCTAAATTCTCCGGTGGGATTATTTGTCTGGAGTAAGATTCTGCTGAACAAGCAAACTAGCAAACACCCAGGATTCATTCATTCATTTATCGAGTACTCAAGACGTATATCATCTGATTTAATCCTCACTATTGAGTCCTTGTGATATACAGTAGCTCATCTATTTATTTATTATTGAAATACGTTATCTTAGTTTCAGGTAAACAGTGTAGTAATTTGATATTTGTACATATTGCAAAAATCTATTGCAAACAGCACCATAATAAGTCCAGTTAACATCTGTTCTTGTGACGAGAACTTTCAAGACCCCACTGTCCTAGCTACTCTCAAATATGCAAAGCAGTATCATTCACTGTAGTCACCGGGCCGTACATCACATCCCATGACTGATTTCTTTTGTGACTGAAGTTGTGTCCTTTGACCACCTTTACCCATTTTGTCCCCCGACCCCTCTCCCTCCTCAGGCAACCACCAATCTGTTCTCTGTACCTACGAGCTATATATCTGTTTGTTTTGGGTTTTTTGGTTTTGGTTTTTAGGTTCCACATACAAGTAAATCATACAGTACTTGTCTTTTTCTGTCTGATTTATTTCACTTAGCGTTATACCCTGTAGTTACATTCCTGTTGTCGAAAACGGCAAGATTTTATTCTTTTTTATTGCTGCTGTGCCCCATCTTCTTTACCCATTCGTCCATTGATAGACACTCAGGTTGTTTCCATATCTTGGAATATTGTAAACAATGCTGCAATGAATATAGGAATGTGTATATATTTTCAAGTTAAATGTTTTCATTTTCTTAGGATAAATACCCAGAAGCGGAATTGCTGGATCATATGGTAATTCTATTTTTAATTTTTTGAGGCACCGCCATACTGTTTTCCATAGCAGCTGTACCAATTTACATTCCCACCAGCAGCACCCTTTGCTCCACATCCTTTCCAGCACTTAGTTCTTGTTGTTTTGACAATAGCTGTTCTAATGGCTGTGAGGCGATATCTCATTGTGGTGTTGATTTGCAGTTCTTTGATGATTAGCGATGTTGAGCATCTTTTCATGTACCTATTGGCCATCTGTATGTCCTCTTTGGAAAATGTCTATTCAGATACATTAGCTTATTGAATCCTTAGAGCCATGATCGAGAGTCTACGACCTCAAATGAGGATGTAGTGTGAAGACGTAGGTGACTTGCCCAAGGCCACAGCTTGCCTGGCTGACAGCAGGCCTGGGCATAACCTGATGCCTCCTGGCTTCCCCTTGGGGTCTGTTGGGGAGGTACAAGGTGTTCACGAAGCCGTGCGAACTAGCTTGTCTGGCCTTTTAGGACGGTGGCTGTTAGGGGGTTAAGTTAGGATGGGGACACAAAATAGAGAACTCATTTTTAATTTTTTAAATTTTTGTTTTTCGATTAGAGATGACACTCAATATTATTTTATTTTAATTTCAGGTGTACAGCATAGAGTTTAGACATTTATGTAATTTATGAAGTGATTCCCCTGGGTGAGGACTCATTTTAGAGCTGGAGTTATTGGCAGGGTGTTTAAAATGCAGGCACTACGACCCTAAGGGCAACGTCAGGAAGCATGAAGTCAGAGCTGCTCTTTATCTGAGCTGGGACAGGCAGCAGAAGGGCCGAGCGGAGCCGGCTCTCCCCTCCAGGCCTCCAGGCAGGCCTGTGTCTCCCCACCAGACTGCGTGGGCGGAGCCAGATGCACGGAGACAGGGAAGTGCCCGCAGTGGACAGGATTGGGAGGGAGCAGTAGTCAAATCAGACCAAAGTTTAGAGTCCAGGCTCCCAGTGTCCAGCCACTACCCTGGCCCGGGGGTGACCCACCCATCTCCTCCATTTACAGCGCCCATCGCCCCCCACCCCCACCGCCACCCAGAACCCTGAAACACACACTCAGTGTAGCAGAGCGTGAGCAGAACTGGCTCCTGGGGACACAGGTTCACGTTCTGGCAGGGGATGGGGAGGTGGGGAAGGTCACGTCACTTACGTCCTGTTTTCTCCTCTGTAAAGTGGGGGCGAGGCCAAGCCTCCCCAAACTGGGACGAGGATGAAGGGAGGTGACAGACAGGAGGTGCTTGGGGGCTGAACCAGGGCCTGCTCTCATCCAGGGTGGGCTGGGGAGAGGGGCCAGTGTGGGGCAAGCGGCTGGTGGCCCGTGTGGCGTGTGGCATGTGGTGGAGGGAGATCAATTCTGAGCCAACACCCCAGCCAGGCAGGAAAGGCTCCCCCATGCCCGACAGCCTGCAGATCACGCAGATAGTGGAGGTTAGAGTCTAACCAGGGCTTCATTCCAGAGACAGACAAACCAGTTTGCCACAGCCCAACCGGTGCCGCCTCAGCTTCCCCCAAGGCTAGGGGCCAGCGAGAATGACAGCCTCTTCTCTGCCCTTTGGCTTCTAGGCAGGGGCCCCAAGAGCTTCTTTGGCTGCGGCTCCGATTGCCCTCACTCCCCTGTGCCCAGCGCAGGGCTGGACAGCTGGTAGCCCTAGCGTACCTTTGTTAACTTTGGGTTGTAAATTGGTGTCCCCACCTCCTGCCACCGCTCAGGTATCACCGGGTGGGAGAAGCTGCCCCTTCCTCCACAAATTTGCAAAAGCCCAAGGATGGCTGCCTGGTTAGAGAACCGGCTCACAGACCCACAGTGGCCGCTGTCGGGAGCGGAAAGCACGCTGGAGGCTGATACTGCATGGAGCTCTGGGTGGCTTGGCCTAGCTACCCTGTCTCTCTGTGACCCAGAGCCTCAGCTGTAAAACAGAATTAGAAGGTCTAGAACCGACACCCTCATTTCCTCTCCGCACAACCTCCCACCTCAGTCAGGGGCACCCCTGTCCCTCTGGTTCCTCGGGCCAGAGCGTGGGGCCGCCCTTGATCCCCCCTTACCCACACCCCACAGCCAATTCATCAGCAAATTCCTGGCGGCTCAGCCTTCGAAACACGCGCACGCCGTGGGCATTCCTCCAGCCTCTGCCGACGCTGACCTGCCGGGCTACGACTCCTAGGGGAGCACCTGGCGTGAGCCAGGGCCGACCTGGCAGCTTTTCTACTTACAGTAATTTAAACATTCTCTCACTCATTCATTCATCAAATACTGATGGGCGTATGCCCTGCACAGGGCACAGGCGTCACCGTAACACGGAGGACCTGCCGTGGCCCAGGAGGGGCTCTCGTTCTGGGGTTTGGGGGAGTACAACACACCCCCAGCATGATGTCATCATAGCCACGCAGGTCCTGTGCTGGAAAGACACGGGAGGAAGACTTCCTAGAGGAGGGGGGATTTGGGCTGGGCCTTGGAAGACAGGGGTCTCGCTTGGAGGAGTGGGGAGCACAGATGCCTCTGGCAGTGGGCACAGCATGTGCCAAAAGGGCTTCAGGGCAGCAGGTGGGGGAGGGGGCTTGAGAAAGCATCACTTGTGGATTTCAAAGTGGGGAGCCCTGTGAAAGCCCTCGTCCTTGGAGCCATAAAGGGCACGAGAGAGTGTGATGAGCTTAGGGAGCCAATGTCCAGTGGGGCACGACTAGCCTGATAGAGCCGGGCAGAGGGCGATGGCCCAGAGGCCATGGAGAGACAGTGCCAACCCCGATGCTGCCAGCGCCCAAGTCACGGAGCACGTTAACCCCACGACTGCACTGCATGCCTCCACTCCGCAAGGGGGCACCTCGAGTGCCCCCACTTTACTGCAAAGGGCCAGGGACCGCCACAGAGAGAACCAGAGCTGGGGCCCTTCAGGACCACCCAGAGGATACTGTGCAGAGGGTGGCCGGGGCTTGGAGGAGCTGCCTCCAGAGCTACTTGGAGCTGGAGGTAGGCGAGTGAGCTCCCTAGAGAGCTCGGGTTCCTTTGCTTGCATTTTGTTTTGTTTTAAAGTGACAATCTCAATGTGCAGAAAAGCGTGGCTTCTAGGTTCTCTCGGATGTGGCAAGCACTGAAAGCAAGTGCTTGCTGGGGGCGGGGTGGGGTGGGAGGGGTACCTGCGATGTCTCCGACTTCTAAAGAAAAGAGTCGTGGAAATAGGCTGCGACCTCTCTGCCCCTTGGAGAGACATTTCTGGGTCAAGAATTTCCAACCCATAAATCACCGGAGGTTTCGAAGTCATAGGAGGCGGGTGCCGGGCTGGGGTTTGCGTAACCTTTCACACTGCAGCACACCCTGCTCCGTGGCCTCTGAGGAGCGTGTCAACTGGGCCAGGGTTCAGAAAGGTGGTCCAATGGACTGAGGGGTAGACATAGATCTAAGTCGGACCGAAGCCCAGTGTCCCGGAATTCACTTGATCAACAAGGAGCAAAAAAATTTTTTTGCCAAAATTTTTGGGAGTGTCCACGTGGGACACTGGGCTGCAGCTGGGGGACAGTGGCAGGTGTCAGGGGCTCTTTCCGCCTGCTTCGCTCCGTGCAGCCTCGCGTGGGCATCTTCCGCGTGAATCTGCCACAGTGACTCATTTCTCCTGCACTGTCCCCCTCTCCAGAATATGCCAGACGAAAGTCAGCATCTGTGAAGAGGGGACTTGTTTATAAACCCGAGACTTTCTTTTTTTGCACAATACGTTTGGGCCTTAGCTGATTATTATTTTAAACCCTTCCTCCCCCTAAATGTTCTCTCCATATTTGGACAAAGCAAGAGAGCAGAGGACTTTTTGTTTGTTTTTTTCATCTGAAACTGCTGAGTTTTGGGAAAGAGGATGGCTTCCTGGGCCTTCTTCCTCTCACAGTGATTTCTCTCAGGGTGAGCCTGAGAGAAAACTCTGCCGGCCTCGATAAATGCCACGTTCACAAACCATCGTTGGATGAGAAATGTCAGTTCATAAAATATTCTTGGAGGAAAACCTAACCCTGTGCTCAAGAGCTCCTTAACTCTGGGGCATTTTCTGTTCCCTGGAGATAAGGATCTGATTATTCACTCTTGGAATGAGCTCCTCATTTTACAAAGAAACTAAGGTCCAGAGAGAACTGTGCATTTCCCACTGAGCATGGAATCTCTTTCGTCCGACATTTTTCCTCCAAAAACTTTCGAATCGACAGAAACGTTTCCAGAGCAGTACAATGAATACCCACGTTTGCCAGTCGTTAACGTCGTGCTGCCCTTGCTTTATCTCTCGATCCCCCTCCCTCACTCCACAAACGTGGGCACGCGTGTGCGGTGCGTGACACTTTCCCCCTAAGACTCCAGTGTGCATCTTCTTCGTAATCGCAATGCAACGGTCACGCTTAAAAAATTTAACATCTAATCTATATTATTATCCGATACACGGTCCATAACTCGAATTTCTTTCATTGTCATACTAACTATAATAGTGTTTGTTATAGATGATTTGTTTTTATCCAGGGAGTGCACGTGCAGCCTTGGCCTTGAACCTGTGACCTGAGCGGGGTCACACCACAGGTCTCCAGACAGCTCACAGACCCAGGACTTCAAGGTTTCCATGCCAGCACTTTCACTGGTTAAGCCGGTTCAGGTTCATCTCAAGAGCCCAGTGTCTGGTACCTACTAGGGTCTCTATAAAAAGTTGTAGGAATTAGCATCCTCATTTTACAGTATGGAAACTGAGGCTCACAGAGGCGTGGCTTGCCCCCAAGGTCTCATTAGGCGACAGACGCGGGAGAAGTCACTGCCTAGGTCTCCGCTTTGGTAACGGCTCAGAAGCATGAGTGCGCTGGGGCACCTCTCGGGCCAGGGAGCCTGGGGCGGGGCGTATGCAAATGACCCTCGAGAGGCCGCGGATTGGCCGGCGCGGGCGGGGGCGGGGCGCGCCGGGGGCGGGCCCCGGGCCCGCAGGTGAGCCGCCAGGAAGAGGCAGGTGCACGCTTGCCGGCTAGACCGCCCGCCGCGCGCCGTCGCGGTCTGTCCCAGGCATGCCTTCGCTCTGCGCCTTGCTGGCTCTCGGCTTCCTGCGGCTCTGCTCTGGTAAGTGGATGATGAGCGGAGGGGGCCGTGCCCAGGGCGGGCAGTTGTGTCCTGGGGCGTGGCCTGCACCCTGACCCTTCAGAGGAGTCCTGAGAGGAGCCTGGATGGGAAGGGGCGTTGGGAACGGGAACTTCATTTGTTCAGTCCAGCAATAGGTCCAGATGCCTGCTGTGTGCCAGGCCCTGGGCGGGCTCTGGCCCACATATTAATAATAGCCAACATTGATTAATAAGCTTCGTCTAGTGGGGATTCCAGGGCTCGAGGAGGACAGAACCCTCTGATGGGTGTGCGGGAGAGCAGAGAAGGCCCTGGGCTAGACTCACAGTGATGCCCGGACTGGGGGAGATGGAGGAACAGTCTAGGTGAAGGGGCACATGGGCAGGCTTGGGGAGGAGGGAGGTGGCATTGTCTATGCTGGGAACCTCCTTACTGTCCGTTGTCCATCCGTGTGGTTGGAGCTTGGGGTGGAGGGGGTGTGCATACAGCTGAGGCCGGAGGCCCAATAAAGCAAGGCCCAAGACTTCAGGACCTCACTGCCCCTCCAGAGAGACTGGACTGCATCGGAGGGCAGTGGGGAGCCATGGATGGGGCCTAGCGGGAGAGTGACTCGGTAAGATTGGCATGTTAGGGAGCAGAGGATGGGGGAGGGCTTGTCACTAGGTGAAGAGGGTGAGACTCCAAGACTTAGCTGACTCGGGTGGAGAGATGCCTAGGAGGGGCAGTGGGGTTCTTGGTGACTGAATGTCTGCCAGGGGAGAGAGAGGACCTGGACTGCCTGGTTCCTGGCCAGGGTGGCTGGGTGGGGGCAGCGTGCTGCCCATATCTGAGGCAGGTTCCTGAGATGGCCCATGGAGAGAGTGAAGCCTGGTGCCTGGCACACAGCAGGTGCTCAGTAACTGCATGCAGAGATGTGTGTGCGTGTGTCTCGGGCGGAAGGCATGGGTGCCCATGGGTTGGACAGTTCTGCCAGGAGTCAGCTTCTGTTCTCACTGCACCCACCAGGTGTGAACTTCCAGCCCCAACTGGCCAGCGTGACCTTCGCCACCAACAACCCCACCCTCACCACTGTGGCTTTGGCGAAACCTTTCTGCATATTTGACAGCACAGCAACCCTCTATGGCCCCCATCAGGTCTACCTCTACGTCCTGGTTGCCTCGGGTGAGGGTCCTGCTCCCCCTTGGCTTTGCCGAAAGGGGCTTTGACCTGTCTGCAGGGAGGAGGGAAGGAGGCAGATAGAGGGATGCCCGGTCCCTGTAACTAAACTGCCCCTTGCACCTCACCAACCTGCACTGTGTCCACTCTGGGCCAGCCCTGGGCTGGGCACTGTAGTCACAGATGTGTTCTTGACCTGGAGGGACATCCGGTCTAGGGAAGAAATCATAACAGTGCTGATCACTGAGTACCTACATCGTATCAGGTGCTTTGTACACCTTAGAGTTGATATTTATAGCCAGCCTGCAAGATAACACAGTGGACCCTCAACGCGGGTCTGAACTGCACGGGCCCACTTATCTGAGGATCTTTTTTCAATAAATACTATAAATGTATTTTCTCTTCTTTATGCTTTTCTTAATAGCACTTCCTTTTCCTCTAGCTTACTTTATTGTAAGAATACTGCATATAATGCGTATAACATACAAAATATGTGTTAATTGGCTGTTTATGTGACCAGTCGACAGAGAGCTGTTAGTAGTTACGTTTCTGGGGAGTCAACAATTATATTCGGATTTTCAAACGTGCCCTTAACCACCACGTTGTTCAAGGGCCAACTGTATCATGACATCCATCACAGAGCGAAGAAACAGGACTCAGAAAGGTGATTGATGCACCAGAGCTCCAGGCCCGGAGAGCGAATCCAGACTCCCTGGCCTCAAGCCTAAGTCCTTCCTGTGATGGCTCAAGATCAGGGTTCTGGGGCCCAGCCCTCGCCCGTTCGCCCACAGCCATCTTGGGCTTCCTAGAGAAGGAACCCAATGACAAGCTCTTCCGTTTCTAGCAATCAGCCATTTACAACAGCTCACTTGGGGTCATTTTATTCTTTCATCCATCATTTACTGGACCGCCTGTCTACCTGTGTCCTGTCTGTGGGCGTTGTGGGGTATTTTTCTCCCATTTCACAGGCTGGGGTCCAGAGAGGTAAATTGGGTTGTCCGAGATCACCCGGCTAGTAAGGAAGAGACCTAGGGTCCGCCGTGCGTCCCCTGCCCCGACGTGTTTCCCCAGTACTGTCTGACCCTCCTTTCCTATTTCACGGAAGAGAGAGGGTCCAGCGAGGAAATGACAATGGTCTGTCGGGGTGGGGAGATTACAGGCCTGTGACAAGATGAGGTGGACACAGAGCCCGGAGTAGGGCAGCCCCCCGCCCCCGTCCATTACCTCCGTTGCGCAGGAAGCCTGCCCCGTGCCCGCCCCCTGAGCACAGTGCTGGCTCAAAGAGGTTGTTCAGGGACGTTTGACCGAGTAAGCGGCTGAGCTGGGGTGGCCCGGAACCTCACTGCCGGCACTGTCTCTACAGCCAGCACCAGGAACGCCTCTGTGCAGGATGACACCAAGGCGCCGCTGAGCTCCACGTTCCAGCAAATGGACGGAGGGAGGACAGGCCCGTACAAGGCCTCCGCCTTTGACCTGCACCCCTGCAGCAACCTGCCCAACTTGGATGCAGTCGGGGATGTGTCGCAGGTCTCGAACATCCTGAATGCATACCTGGTTAGGGTAGGCGCCAATGAGACCTGTCTGTCTGACCCCAACTTCCAGGGCGTCTGCAACCCACCCCTGTCAGCGGCCACGGAATACAGGTGGGTGTGGGCAGCTGGGGCAGTTATGCCCAGCCCCAACTCGGGAAGACTCAGGGCTGGTGAAGTGTGTGAGGCACATATCCTGAGAGCCTATTATGTGCTAGGACCATCCTGGATCCCATAAAGGGCTTCCTGGATATGTGACTGAGCACAGGGCCGGCCCCGTACTCAGAAGGGCCCTTCCTGGCTAAATGCTCTGCCATCTCGAAACTCTTAATTTTTAAACAAGAGGCCTGAATTTTTATTTTGCACTGGGCCCTGCAAATTATGCGCCTGGTCCTGGTCCATCACCGAGGTGGCACTTAGCACCCAACCCCGCTTCATCAGACAGGAAAGGAAACTGTGGCGCAGAGAGGAAAGGGGGTCACCTGGTGACAAGCTGGGGCCCAGCCTGGACCGGAGCCCCACCGAAGGCTTTCCCAGCTCCCACCTGATCCTCCGCCTTTTCCTGCTCCCTCCAGCACACTTTTTCCGGCCCACCCCACCCCAGGGGGGCCCTCATTCATTCCCACAGGCGTTTCCCCAGCATCTTCTCTGTGCAGAGCTCGGGGGCTCATCCCGGACCCATGGCCTGGACCCAGAGGGTCTCAGCTGGTTTCAAAGCCGTTCCTGTTATCATGGAGACGCCTGGGTGGGGGTCTCCGTCCCTTCTCAGCTGCACTCGGGGGCCAGGCCATCACTCGCTTGCCGTCCTCTTTGATGGCTTGGCCCTCCTTTGACCTCAGCCACCATGCAGGACACGAGTCCTCAGTCTCCTCTGCCCCACTCTTCACCCTTCCCTCCAACTTCGTTCTTACCCTCTCCCTCCAACTCAATGGCAAAGCCCACCCCGCCTCCCGGACACAGGCGCAGACCCCAGCCTCTAGAACTGTCACCTGCAAACCTAGAGAGGTGAGGGATTAGGCAGAACAGTGGATGCTACAGAGATTTTAAGGGTCTTCACTTTATTCTCGTGTTGAACTAGAGGCTGTCCATTCCTTAATTTTCAGAACATTCAGCATTTGAAACTGATTTTAAGTCAGCTGTGGGTATTTGGTACTGTATTGCCTGATCTTCTTTTATACATTTTATCTATATATAAAATGTAGCCCTTATCCCAGAGCAGTGGGGTGGAAATAGTTGTGGTGGTGGTGGTGGTGGTGGTTGTTATTTTGTCTTTTTTTGTGATACCAAGGACCAGACTGGGAAAAGTGAAAGGCAAAAATTGGGGACAAATGGGTCAATACTCAAGAAATATGCTACACGTGCAGCATAGGGAAACAGAGGGGGCTCCCAAGGGGAGAGCCTAGAGGAAGCCTCTGACGCTACCAGCTTCCTGGAGGAGATGGCATCAGAGCTGGGGAAAAGGTCCAGGGCAGTAACCTGTGGCCAGGTGCCAATGCAAAGTCCAGCACCGCCCTGTGGACGCCTAGATTTCCATCTCCTAGAAGTCCCCACTCTGTCCCCCCGCCCGGCCATCCTAATACCTCCCATCTCCCTGTGACCGGGGCTCACAGGATGGACAGAAGTCATCCTCGATCCGTCTCCTTCCAGATTCAAGTATGTCCTTGTCAACATGTCCACCGGCTTGGTACAGGACCAGACCCTGTGGTCGGACCCCGTCCGCACCAACCGGCGTAAGTGCTAGGGTGGGCTGGGGCCAGTCTTCAGGGACCCTGGGAATGTGGACTCAGGTCGTCGCTCCAAAAAGTCTCCCCAGACACCGGGTTATGAGGAAATGCATCTTAAAGTAATTTAACCCGAAACTTCATCCTCCAAGGGCTGTGCAGTTTATCCTGCATTTAGAGCCTAAACAGCCCCTTCGTTGAATCCTCACAGCAACAAACACCATAAGCACTGAAGTGGTCCCAGAGGTGGGCTCAGCCGTGGGCGCAGGAGGAGTGCCCGCCTCCCCTGGCTGTTCTTCATTTTCCCACAGAGCCTGGACGGTTTCGCCAGAAGCGGGAGGCTCCGAGGCCCAGGTGTTCGCCCGGCCTCTGAGCCTCACGGCTGCGTGAGCCCCGCAGGCCCTCAGATCCCACATCTGAGAAGAGGCAGGAAGAACCCGGTGCTTTGCCTCCCCAGCAGGGTCCCTTCCGGTGACCAGACAAAAGCACTAGGCCCAGCTGTCTTGGGGCTGCGGTCAGGCTGTGGGGAGAGCATCCCCTCCACGGCCAGACAGACCTATGGGTGTGAGCCTGGCGTTTGAGTGCCCTTGAACGGGACTCAGTCTCCCTCAGCTGCCGTGAGCACATTGCAGAATGAGGGTCCTGTGGGGTCTGCGTGGGTCAACGGCTGGAAAGGGGTCGGCTCACAGTAGGACCTATACGTTGTTTGTTCACTTGGTTCCTAAAGAGTGACACAGGCCAGAGCGGAGGGAGACCCACGGCCCACCCGGGTCCATTAGACCAGGGCCCTTGGCTTCACCTTTCATAGTTTATAATCTGTATCCCATCCATCTAACCGGAGAACTAGAGTCAGTCGATAATTTAAAATTATGTAAAAAGACAGTTAAAAGTGACCAGACACACACAAGAGAATGCTGGGAAGTGGGAGGTGGGGACAGGCAAGAAAACTGCCCCTCAGTGCTGGGGAGAGACAGTCATGGACCTGGGTCCCCGCTTCCTCCCTGGGACTCGCGGCCGCTAGGGCTGGGGGGACCCTGTGCGTCCCTGGGAGAAGGCCGAGGGTGCAGAGTCCGGGGCGTGATGGGTCCGTGTCCCCTTAGTCACCCCGTATTCCGCGATCGACACGTGGCCGGGCCGGCGGAGTGGCGGCATGATCGTCATCACGTCCATTCTGGGCTCCCTGCCCTGCTTCCTGCTCCTGGGCTTTGCCGGCGCCATCGTCCTCAGTCTCGTGTGAGTACCCAGCAGCTGGAGGGCGGGGCTCGGGGGCACATTGGACACGCTTCCTTGGGAGGGTCTTCTGAGGCCGGGGAGAGCCTGGGCGAAGGAGCTGCCTCTCGCTCTGGGTGGAGCCCAGGGAGAGGGCAGCTGAGTCTGAGGACGTCCAGGGTCAAGGTCAGCTGGGGAGACAGGGGCTTTGTGGGCAGATCCCACGTGTGACACAGTCGCCCAACCTAGGGCGAGTATCTGACCCTCCTAGGCCTCAGGTTCCTCTTCCAGAAAATGGAGTTACTGATAAATGTCGCCCCCTCGGTGGAGCTGTGAAGGTCGAGAGAAATAATCCCTACCAACCTCAGGGCAGCACCTGGGCGCTAAACAAGTAATAGCTTTTGTTGTCGTTATAATTCACCTGCTTGCAGTACAGATGGAGAAACTGAGGCCTGAGGGAGAAGAGCGGCCCAAGGTCACACGGCCAGTTAAAACAGAGCCAGGACCGAGCCCTAGTCTCCTGGCTCCATCACTAACGGCTCTGAGTTGTGTCTATTTGGATAAGGATTTGGGGTCTCCATGGGGAGTCTAGAGCAGCTAACAGGCTGCTGGTGGGAAGACAGGCAGGCACACATTCATTCCTGGGGGGACTGAGCAGGGGGTGGATCGAGGCACCCACAGTTGCTGTGGGAATCCAGATCCTGCCTGGAGCATCAAGGTGGGCTTCCTGGAGGAAGGGACAGCAGGAGCAAACTCTCATCAGGACAGGGATGGATGGAAAAGTCACATGCAGTGTGCTTCTCAGAGAGAGAGAGAGGGAGCCCCAGAGGACTTCGAGAATCAAGACGGGTGCCTGTCCCAGGGGGAGTGGGGAAGCAGGTGGAACAGCTTCTTAGAATAGGTGAAATCAAGTGGACACATAGAAAACAGCCAGGCAGGAGAGGACGTGGGTGGGTGGAGGATGGGGAGGAGGCAGTGAACTTGGAGATCAAGTTGCCTCTGACATTTAAACTAATAAAAATACAGATAATAGATGAGATTAGCCACCAAGAGACTGGTCTGTCTGGCCAGCCCTGGGAGCAGTCAGGACACAGTCATGTCCTTCCCTCCCTTTGGGCAACACCCTAATCTGGCACCTAAGGTCCCGTTATCTGCCTCATCCTGGCTCTTCCATTTACCGCTCCTGCCACCCCAAGCCCAGCTCCGGCCGCACCGCACTTCCCGCTGTTGCCCCAAACACGCCCCAGCGGTTCCTGTCAAATGCCCAGAATGCCTGTCTTCGCTGACATAGCTCCAGAAGGGTGACACCGTCGTTGTCCCAGGGCCTGGCACGCAGTAAGCGCTCTGTAAGACAGGCCTAAGACGACATCTGTGAAAGCAATGTCTAAGTGAAAGGTGCCTGGCCAGTGGAAGGGCTTTGGGCTTGTTCCGAGTCCCTAACCCTGGCTCTCTTTGTCCCCTTGGTCAGAGACACGGGCGATTCTGATGGGGAAGCCACGTACGACTCCCAGGTCACGCAGGAGGCCACCCCCAAGTCCCTGGGGACCTCGGAGGCTTCGTACACGTCCGTGAACCGGGGGCCGCCCCTGGACAGGGCCGAGGTGTACGCCAGCAAGCTCCAGGACTGAGCTGGGGCAGTGACCTCCTCCCCTGACCCCATCCAAGGCGACACAGGGCCCGTCGGTCCAACTGCAGAAAACAATTTCAGTAAAATCTCCCCAAGAATTTGATTTGAATGAATATTCACAGAATGAATGAGTGAGGAGGTGAATGAATGAGGGGTACTGAGGGGGAGCGCTTCTCTAGGGACGGGGACGGGGGTGAGGGTGGGAGAGGACTGTTCAGGACACCTGGCGGTCTGACCGCCCCCTGTGAAATGGGGAAACAGCGCCTCCCCGGTCATCTCACGGAAACTTTAGGGTGACCCGTGAGAATGTGCATTTATTGGGTGGTGTTTGGGGTTTGCTGGCTGCGAGGTACTGGAAATCTGGAAACCAAACAGCAGCCTGGGTGTGGCTCTGCTGGCAACTCACCCACAGTCACCTCTGTCCCTCTGGGGCTCAGCTTCCTCATCTGTGAAACCGGTTGATGGAAACGGTTCATTTCAAGGCCATGCACGCCTGGGTTCCTTCACAGCTTTCCCGTCCCGGTGGGAGGACAGAAAAGGCTGCGGGCCACAGAGTCCGCTTGGGGACGAAGGGGCTCTCCAGTCTTCGGTCTCCCCTTGGATGACTCAATTCTGTCTTTTGAGCTGGGAGCAGCTTCCCTCTTGAGGACATGCAAAACAAGTCCCACTTCCCACCATCGAAGGGACGTCTGTCAGAACCGGGCCGGTTAAAGCAGAGGACCAGCTGACAGCTCCCGGGGCACCGGTGGCTCTCCGGGGCACGGAGATATGCACAGGTCCAGGAGGGGGGTCCGAGGCAGGGGGCAGAGGCCAGGAGAAGAAGCCGGAAAGCTGGGCTAGGGGGTGGTTCAGGAGCAGCCAAAGTAGCTGATGGTCAGTTGGGGTGGCGGGGGGGTGGTGCGCAGGAGCCTAGAGGAGCCAGCCCCTGGGCAGTGGGAACGGGAGGGAGGAGTGGTGGGTGCTGCTCCATGCCCGGCACCACCTCCCGCATCCCTGAGACCGTCTTCCAGGCCCCAGGAGGCTGGATCCGCAGCACGGGAGTAGCCACTTGCTCCTCCTCCAGAGCCCACAGCCTGTCGCCTGTCGGGCAGTCCAGCCAGCAAGTCACCCTGACTCCCCAGCAGCAGTATACGAAGGGCAAAGCGCCCTTGAAGTCTGCCCTCGTCACAGACTCGTGCAAGTCTGCACTCTCTTATAGTGTGCCCGTGCTTATTTTATTTTTTAAATTAAGGTGAGATTCACATAACAAAATTAACCATTTTAAAGCGAATTATTCAGTGGCGTTTATATTGTGCAACCGCCACCCCTATCTAGTTCCAAAACATCGTCATCACCCCCGAAAGGAAGCCGTGATCCCGTCAAGCAGTCACAGCCCGTTTCCCCCTCCCCCGCCCCAAGTCCCTGACGGTCTCCAGTCTGCGTCCTCTCTCTACGGATTCATTCACTCCATGTCACATCCATGGACTCGCTCACATGTGACCTTTCGTGCCCGGCTTCTTTCACTTAGCATGATGTTTTCGAGGTTCACCCACATTGTGGCACGTGGCTGAATAATATTCCACTGTCGGGATTTATCATTCATGGTTGATGGACATTTGAGTGAAAACGCTGGTTTTCACTTTTGGCGACTGGGCCACTCTTTGGCTACTTGGAGCCGTGCTGCCGTGAACAGGCACGTTCGTGTGTTTGTTCGCAGACCTCTTTCGGTCGTCTCGGGGCCATACCTAGGAGGGGCATTGCTGCGTCACACAGTCATTCTGTGTGTCACTTTATGAGGAATCATCACACTGCTTTCCACAACGGCTGCACCATTTTGCATTCCCACCAGCCGCGTAGCCTGCTGGAGTATTGTGGTTGCCGTGAAGAAGCCTCCATACTTGTGCTATAGGTTTGGGTGTCCCTTGGTCTGGATCCGTCCCCCCACTCGAAATGCAGGACCTCCAGGTAACCTGAGCCCCTCTACATCATGGGAGTAGCTGGCCGGTACCCGTCTCTCCTCTGGCCTGGTTATTCCGGACCCTGGGAACACAAACTTCCAGCTACTGAGAAATTTTAACAATAGTTCACGACGCAAACGCTAAAGGGACCAAACTGATTGAACACAGATGGGCAGGTGTTTCAGGGTCGTGCGTAAGTGAGCAAATGAATGCTCCGTGCATTTGCTCCGGTAGGACGCAGCTCCCTAGAGGACGAGTGTCGTCTCCCCAGGGAGCATGAGTCTCCTCTTCTGGCCTGATGAGACGATGCCGTCGGGAGAGGCTCTGGTCTCATGGGTAAAGCACAGCCCCTCTGGAGCCACACAGGTCTCATTTACGTATCAGCCGGGACACCTGGGGTGAGCCACCTCGTCTCCTGTAGCCTCGGTTTCCTCATTTGTGAAAAAGGGGCCACGAGTGGAACGCACCCAGCGTGAGGTCATGGGGGTGAAGCTGGACGGCACCTGTCTGCCCTCATTATCGTCCTCCCTCCATCACGCCACCCCCACGCCCCCGCTCTCAGTTGTGTTGTCCGAAGCAGTGTCTGGACTGAGCCGGAGGGCAGGTTACGGGTTTCTTGGACCTGCTTTAGAGACTCCCCATAGCCTCACCCCCACCCCTGCCTCCCAGCGCAGCACGTGGCCAGGGGAGGGAGGGGTCTGGCAAAAGGGAGTCAGGAGCAACTTCTGGGTTTGGGGCCAGGGCCACTGAGTACCTGGTGAGGCCCTCGACCAGAATGGGGACAAACAGTTTGGGTTGGAGGCATCGGGACTTCGGGGTGAGTGAAATAGAAGCTGCTTATGATGTAGCAGGGGGGGCTGGGTAGTGGGCGAAGAGCACCTGGGCGTGCAGCTCTGGGGGACAAAGAGGCAGCAGATATCGGGCTTGGAGGTATTCGAGTGGGACAGGTGCATAGTTATCCCCAATTATTCACTGCCGCCCACTTTCAAAGGGTTATGCTTGCTCTGCCAGCCGTCATCAGGTTCTGTCACGGGATGAGCTGGGGGCCACTTCCGAGCAGCTATGCAAGAGCCAGCCTGCCACCCTCATCCTCTAGCATGAGACTACACCCCACTGGGGGGCTGCTCTGTCCGTCCGGGCCCCTGAGTAAAGGAGCCACGTGGAGCGACATGTCGAGCAAACAGGAAATAAACCTTGTGTTGCAGACACTGAGATTTTAGGATTGATTGTCCCTGGAGGGGAGCAGCTCCGAGCTGGTGGGCCAGTGCCCTGGTACATATTCACATCGGCCACTCAAGCGAGGCTTCCCCGCAGCTGCTCTGAGTCTTGGCGGAATGCCCCGTGATTTTCCCAGGACATAGGAGCACAGGGGGTCTGCGAGGTGCTGCCACACGATGTGTGCCACCAGCCACCGCATCGTCCTGCGAGGCAGCAGTGAGCCAGTTTCCCATCTCGGTTCTGATGAGGTGTGAGGCTCCCTGCCTGGCTTTCCTTCCCTCCTCGGGGCTCGGCTGCCGGCTGCAGGACCGTGTGGCAGCATCAGTCTGGGGGACGAGGAACGCAAAGAGCTGGCATTTCGCTCGTCTTTCTTTTGCTGTCTGAGTGTAACAGGGACTCACGGGTTCAGTTTGTTTATGACTGGCCCACTCTGTCAGCCCCGCCTTGACCGTCACGTGGCAGCAGAACCTAGCCTCTGGTGTTTGTTCCCTCCCTCGGTCCCAGAACCTCGCTGTCACTGAGGCAGTGACAGTCTACCCACTGTGTCCCCTCCCCCAACGCCCACGTGTCTGCAGACTAAACAGCCCCTCCTCCTTCCACTGGTCCCTGTCAAGTGTGGCTTCCACCTCATGCAGCTGGGAGCGGGGTGGGGGGCGGGGAGAGAGGGTGAGCCGTCATCTTTCAGAGTCTGGTGTGGGTGCGGCAGGGGCACAAACCTCTGCCAACTTCCAACCAGCTCTATCCAATCTGTGCAGAAGGAGCCAAGCAGTGGGTGGCTGTGGGTGGGAGGCGCTGGACTCGGGCTTCACAGAAACCTCTAATTATAAATTCCCACAGAAGCCATTTCTCTAGCTGGCTTCTCGGCTTCTGAAGGGTGCCCCTCCCCAGGGCCGAGGGGGCTTCCCACCTCCGCTCAGATGCCGCTTCACCTCCTTCCCGCCCCAGTCATGGTTCACGGGTAGCTAATCACACAGCAGGGTTAGACATGCTGTGTGACTTGGGGCCAGGAAGTAACCTCTCTGGGCTCCGCCGACCTCATATGTGCCAAAGGAGTCAGAATGCTTGAGAAGGCTGCTCCAAGACAGGTGAGTTTTTCCCTGAGATCCTGTCAATCATAAAGGGATGTCGTTCAATTCAATCTAATGGAACCCAGAACCCCAGGCTTAGGAAACCTCAGAGCCACCCTTCTGGCCAAAGGAACAGGAATGCGCAGAGGAAAAGTGAGCGCAGAGCATGGACAGAGCATGGTCTGGCCGTCAACACACAGGTCAGGCGAGAGGAGCTGTAGGAAGCCAGAGGTAGGACTTCCTCCCCACCCAACCGGGGCTGGATAAGTCAGGAGGGCTTCCTGGAGGAGGTGGTGCTTTGCTCAGATCCCTACCATCTCTAACTCACAGCTCCTGAGGTCAGAGGTCATGTTCCATAGCTGTCACTAGTAGATTGATTGCCAATAACTAGTCACAAGTTCTTGGGATGTCAGGAATATCTTTCTTATTCCTCTTTGTTAAACTTATTAGTTCTAACTCTTACAAGCAACGCGTGCTTACAGTCTGCCTGACAAGGAAGATAAGGAGGCCGAGGCGCTCTTTGACGAGGCCCCAGCCCCGTGCCCTGCGTCTTCCCTCGGGAGTACTGCAATGAACCTCCCTAAAATCCCCCTCTTCAGAACTCTCCATCTTTTGGAGAGCTGCCCACTGTCACTATCCACCCCCCTTCTTGGGTCATGCGACAATCCGGATGGACACGGAAATTACCAACGAGCGGGGGCTGGTGCTCTGGGCACCCTGGTGCTTTGTTCACCCAGCCCCTCCCCAATGCCCCCTTCGGGGGACCTGGGGACACCTCTGCCCCCGGGAGCTCAGGAGCACCCACTGGGCTGGGCACAGCCCCCTCACGGAGCCCCTGCTGCTTGCTGCTTCTCCCCAGTGGGGCCCAGCTCCTCCTGCAGAGCTCCCCGCTACCCCCGGCCTCAGCGAACTCCCGTCCTCGTGAGACAATCCCAGGCCTCAGAACACGGCCGGGCGTTATCCCTGGAGGCACTTCCAGGGGCACCCAGGCACCAAGCTCTCCCCTCACCCACCTTAATTTTTCCACTTTATTGAAGTGTAGTTGACATACACTAAGCTGCACCTACTTAAAATGTCTATTTGATGCCTCTTGACCAATGGTGGTGCCTGTGAAACCACCACCACAACCAAGATGGCCGACACCTCCATCTCCCCTGGGAGTGTCCTCCCACCCCTCACTGGTCTGGTCTGACCCCAGAGATGACTTTGCACTTTCTAGAATGTCATATCAATGGAACCGCACAGCATGGGCTCTTTTGGGCGTGTTTATTTTGATATTCATCTTGTTGTCTGTATCAACATTTCGTTCCTTTTGATCACGGAGGCACATTCTGTCATGTGAGTGTTCACGAATTTGTCAATCCGTGGTTCACGCGTCGGACAGGTGGGTCGTGTCCAGTCTGGGGCTGTCGTGCACAGAGCCTTTGGGAACATTCACTCCTTGTGTGGGCACTGTTTTCACTCCCCTTGGGTAAATACCTAGGATGGAATGACTGGATTGTGTGGTAGGTGTATGATTAGTTTTTGAAGAAGCTGCCATGTGGTTTGCTAAAGTGGTTGTTCCACTAAAAAAAAAAAAAACTTTTTATTTTGAAACAATTATAAATTCACAGGAAGTTATAAAAACATGTACAAAGAAGTTCCACATAGCCTCCACCCAGACCGCCCAGCATTAATATCTTACATAACTAGAGCTTAATTACATCAAGACCGGGAAATTGATATTGGTATAATCCACAGAGCTTATTTCTCTTCTCCCAGTTTTAGGAGCACTCCGTGTGTGTGTGTGTGTGTGTGTGTGTGTGTGTGTGTGTGTGTGTGTGTGCTTCAACGCTAATTTTATCACAGGTGTATATTGTGTCACCATCACCACCACCACCAGCCCCGTGGGAATGCAAAACTGGTCCAATGGCTCAAGGCTTCCTGCATCGCCCCTTTGTAGCCACATCCACCCCTCTCAGCCCCTAACCCCTGTCAACCATGATCTGCGCTTCATCTCTACAACTGTGTTATTTCAAAAATGTGACGTGAATGAGATCGTACTGTATGTAACCTTTTGAGACTTTTCCTGACGCAGCGTAATTTTCTTGAGGTCCTTCCCAGCAGCTGCAAGTATCAATAGTCCTTTCCTTTTACTGCCAAGTAGTATTTTATGATACAAATGTCCCACAGTTTGTTTAACCATTTACCCACTGAAGGACACTTAGGTAGTTTCCAGTTAAGGCTATTAGAGTACAGTTGGTGTGAACATTCATGTAAGGGTTTTTTTTTTTACGGTGACATTGGTTAATGAAATACAGTAAGTTTCAGGTGTACAATTCAACAGTAAGGCATATATATATCACATTATGTGTTCACCGCCCAATGATTTCTTTTTGTCACTGCATATTTGACACCTTCTACCCCATCTACCTCTTCCCTGCCCCTCCCTCATACCCTCCAGTAACCACTAGTCTATTGTCCATGTCCATGAGTCTCTGTTTGTTTGTCCTGTTTGTTTGTTGCTTTTAGGTTTATGTTCCACATAAAGCGATATTGTGTGGTTTTCAACTTTTTCTATCCAGCTTATTTCGCTTAGCATGATTATCTCAAGGTCCATCCAAATTGTCACAAATGGCAGTATTTCATCTCTTCTTATGGCTGAGTGATATTCCATTGTATATATGTACCACAGCTGCTTTAGCCGATCACCTATCGTAGGACACTTCGATTGCTTCCATGTCCTGGCCGCCGTGAATAATGCTGCTGTGAACATCGATGTGCATGTATCTTTTCAGATATATGTTTTCAGGTCTTTGGGGTAAATACCCAGCAGAGGGATTGCGGGGTCCGTGTAAGGTTGTACACAAACGTAGTTTGCATTTATTCTGGAATGAATTTCCAAGACTGCTACTGCTGGGTTACATCGTAAGTGCCCGCTTACTTGGACAGAGAGTTCGAACTGCTTATGCAGAGTGGCTGGAAACTGTTTTACATTCCTACCGGTGATGCACGGGTGACCGTGTCTGCACGCTCACCAGCATGTGATGTTACCACTATGTTTTATTTCAGCGATTCTGCCAGGCGTGTAGTGTTTGTACCGCCTCACATTCCCACCAGTCCTTCCCACCCTTGACCTTATTTGGTATGGCCGGTCTTTTTAATTCTGGCCATTCTAGGGGTGCGAAGGGCTTATCTCATTGTGGTTTTGATTTGCGTTTCCCCAGTGAATAATAATGCTGAGCATCTTTGCAGGTCCTTGTTTGCCATCCATATATTTTCTTTGATGAAATGTATGTTCAAATCTTTTGCCCCGGTTTTTAAAACTCAAGTTGTTTGTCTTCTTGCTATTGAGGTATAAGAGTTCTTTCTACATCCTAGATTGGGTTCTTAGTCAAATTCGTGTTTTGCAAATTTCTTCCGGTCTGCGCCTCGCCCTTTTGTTTTCATAGGTGCCTGTCCCTCACTGAACCTTCTTTTTCTTTCTCACCTCGTCGTGCTTTACATATGTGTTTACCGTCGGTTTCCCCATCTGTACTGTCAGCTCCGTGAGGGGCTGGTTTTCCTGCAGTGGCCTTAACTGCTAGCACAGCAGGTGCTCCTACCTGTCCCCCTGGCCACATTATAGCTGTGGGGTGGGGCTGGACAAGGACTGGTGAGCGTAGACCTGAGCATGGCCTGTTGCAAACTTCCAGGCCCGTGGGGAGGAGTGGGGTGGGCCCGGGGGGGTGGGGCAGGGTGCGGGCAGACCCCATGTCGGAGGAGGCCAGATAGACCTTGGTAAGGTGCACTTGCCAGGCTGCCCTCCTCCCCGCCTGCTGCCCAGCACCTTCCCATCAGCCTGCCCAGCGGTGAGAGCACCATGGCCTTTCTGCGGGAAGTCGATGCGGGGTGTGCGTGTGATCCAAACTCTTAATGAACTCCTCTTCCATTAGCGGATCTAGAACACGTATGTGTAAGGAGGGGATGTAGGCACAGCGTGAGGGTGTGCGATGTGTGCTGTGTGTTACGAGCGGAAGGTGTGGTCCAGGGGGATATGATATGCAGATGTCTGGCCTTCACACCAGTGCGGGGCATCTGTGTGTTATGATGTGGGGCTTTCCATGCAATAAAGCAACAACTTCCTCTCCAGGAGGGAAGGGTTGTCAGCTGGTCCCTGATGTCTTTTCTGTTCACTCTTTGAAGCACTTCTCCTGGGGCCCTACCTGTGACCTTGTCCCTTCCCTCTTTTCTGACAGAGAAAAGCCTTTCAGTAGTCAGACAGCCCCTGGCATCAATTCTGACCAGATACCCACTTTCCAGCTTGGCCTAGTTACTGCAAATCCTTTCTAACTGTTGTTTAGTCTGTTAAAAGGAAATAATAATACCTCTTGGCGAGTATGACTGTGAGGATGAAGTAAGGTGTGCGTATGAAGAGTTTAACATAGTGCCTGGCATATGGCAGGAGTGTACACGTGCACATGAAAGCATGTCCATTCCACGCACACTAACGTCTCACTGGGCAGCCTGGCCATTTCACACACACACACACACACGCACACATATTTTCTCCTTTGTTCAGAACACACTGAATAAGATGTGCTCACACTAGCTGGGTAGAGGCTAGGACATAGACGCCTACACCCTGTAGCATTCAGCAATGTGTGACACACACCCCCACACGTCAGCACCATGTCGGCCCCTTGCCAACCTGCCATTCCAGCCCCTTATCTACTCTGAGAATGTTCAAGGCGGCCAGGTGGCAGTGCCTCTCAGTAATTTTCCACAACTTGAAAGAAGCTGTGTCTTCCTTGGCTGTGGGGGTAGGAGGGGGAGGCATCGTTCCTAAGGCACCCCTTCCGCTGGCCTTGTCCTAAGGCTGCTGGGCTGAGTTTCTGGGAGGAGGGGCTGAGAGTTCCAGCCTGTGCCTTGGTTGGGGCTGAACTGATTACTATTCCAGCACCATCCGGGATGCCCGGCCCAGCGCCCCACTGCACCTTGGGCCTGGCCTCTGACAGCACCTAGCCTATAGGATCCCGGTTATCGAGGTCCATGCTGCGGCCTGGGGACTCCTTGCGTTTGGTGGCCGCATCTCCTGCAGGCCTGGGTGCCCTTCACTCAGCATAGGAGTGAGTAGGTGCTCAGAAACTGAATTGCATTGTATTGCGATCCTGTCTCTGGGGATAGGGAGCTGTACACACCGTGGTTGAATGTGTGGGCTGGGGCATGGGGCTGCCCAGGCAACCTTACAGGGGCCTTGGCTTCCTCCTGTCAAGTTGGAACAATGATGGTGCCTTCCTCATAGGGTTGTTCCTGGGACTAAATGAAGGAACACACGCCAAGTGCTCAGGCAAGAGCCTGGCACCGCATAGGAAGACATGGTCTTCCTCCTTCCCTCCCGGCCCAGCAAAGTTCAGGGCTGCTGAAACTCACACGCACAGATACCCTCACCAACGTGAGGCTTCCCTGCCGGCAGGGGCTGTTAACAGCCAATCTATAAACCAGGGGGGAAAGAAAAGTGCCAAGGAGAGAGGAAATAACTCTGGCTGGCTTGGGCAAGGCAGAAGGGCACATCCCGGAGGGTGGGGCAGAGGAAGCTGCTTTTGACCCAACTGGATCTTGTTCAGGGAAGAGAAAGACTTCCAGTGGCGGAGAAAGAAGGGGGCCATCATAACAAGATCACTAGGGTACACCGACCCAGCTTTGTGCCTCTGAGCCGAGCCCATCTATGCACGGTCTCACTTAGTTCTCTCAACCACCCAGGAGGTGGGCATGAGCATCACTTCGGTTTCACAGTCGCGGAACGTGGGCGCAGATGGGCAAGAGGTCACTGGGTCTCACGAGACCCAAACCCACGCTGACCCCATAATCGGCCTCGGAGGAAGAGTATCTCTTGATGAGGGAAGCGTGCGAGGAGGACACTGACGAATTCACAAAAATTTGGGCACCAATCGTGTGCCCAGCCCCGTTGTAGCTTCTGGAGATCCTAGGGGTGGACTTGACGGACAAGATCCGGGCTCTCACGGGAAGGAAGACAGAAAACAAGTGTACGTCATTCAGAAAGTGATAAGAACGCTGAAAGAAAAGAACGCAGAGCTCGGGAAGGGGACGAGTGGTTTTAGGTGGGCAGGGGTCTTCGACAAGCAGAGCGTGTTTGGAGACCTGAGGCCAGCTCGGGTCTGGGCTCAGCTCGGGTTGGAGTGAAGCTGTGCGTGAGTGTGGTGCCGGGGTGCTGCAGAGGGCCGCTTCCGATAGCACCGAATGCTCGCCGAGTCCCTGCAGAGCGCGCGCGCCGCCGTTAGCAGCTGAGACACTCAAGGATGCGCGGCGCGCTTGCAGCGCCGGTGGGGCTCCGACGCAGGTTGGGTTGGGCGAGCGGTCCTCGCGCTCGAGAGCCAGGGGGCGTGGCCAGCCGGGGGCGGGGCCGTCCGGGGCGGGGCCGGCGGCTCGGGGCGGAACGCGAGTCCTGGCTCCGCCCCTCCCGGGGCGGGGCCTCCGGCCTCGGCGGGGCCGTTGGTATGCCGGCGGAACCTTCGCGCGGCGGGGGCGGGCGCGCGGGGGAAGGCTTTGAGGCGGCGCCGCAGCCGGCCACGGTGGGAGTCGCGGCTGAGGGCGGCGTGGCGTCCGCTCGGCTGCCGCCCGGGTGCGCGCGCAGCCCCCTCCCGGCAGCCCGCTCCCCGCCCGGCCCTGCCGATCGCGAGACGCCGGAGACGCGCTGGACGGCTGAGTAGGAGGGGGCGGCGGGAGCGCGAGCTTCGACCGGCGTCCCGGCTGCGCCGCAGGTGAGAGGCCGGTCCGGGAGGCCCGAGGGTCCCGGGCTTAGAGCCCCTCAGGACCCCCGAGACCTTCAGGGTTCGCCCCTTTTGGGACCCACGGCCCCCTGAAACTGTCGGGATTCCCGGGCACCTCAAGGACCCCAACAGACCTCGGTTCCCAGGACACTCTCACCGGTTCGTCAGGAACCCTAGCCCCCGAGACCCCCTCGGGTTCCGCCCCGGCCCCCTGGCCCTGTCGGGGTCCACGGCCACCTCCGGCCCCTGACACTTTCGGGACTCTCGAAGTTCGAAACCGTTCAGGATTTTCCCTAGACTCCGAGATTCCCAGAGGACCTCCCACCTCTTCAGGGCCCCGAGACCCTCAGAACCCTCAGTCCCAGAACCCCTGAAGATACCCTCCGACCCCGAGATCGTCCGAGATTGGCCCGTCCCAGGCCTCCTCAGAATCCCCTTGGGCTGCGGAGGTCCTCCGTGCCATCTTCCTTCGTCCCCCGAGATCCCTGGGCCGCCGTCGCCACCCTCGGCTTCTCCCCTGCCCCTCTCTGCCACCTGTGCTGAGCTTCAGTCCCCGTTTGTCCCCCTCTCCACGCTGGTCTCAGGGCGGGTTTCTCAAAACTGAGGAGCCTGGGAAAGTATTCCTGGGGTTTGTGAATTCTCGATGATAATATAGGAGAGACATTTAATAGGTCACTTAATGACGGACGCTTTGTAACCAAGCAGAGGGCGCGATCTGAGCGCCCACATTTGCATTTGTGTTTACGGTTACATTGAGGCCAAAAGTGTTTAACTTTTAATGCTTTTTGGTGAGACTCATGTGGGCCACAGAAAAGTCTAGAGCACAGATCTGATGTGGAGGAAGCTGGAACTAAGTAGGTGAGGGACTTAGGGCAAATAAGGATGCTTTGAGATTAGTGCCTTGGCTTAATTTATTCACTCATGGAACTAACATATTTTCGAATGCCTGACAGTTACCAGGAAATGGCACTGGAGCCAGAGTCCCTGCTCTCAGGGCCTCTTTGGAGGGGGGCGGGGAACAAGTAGGTAGTTTTTATATGGTCATAACAACAGTGTAGTGACCTTGAACGCAGCTGAGGTGGGGATGTGATCCTCAGGTCTCAGGAAGGGGTGTGAAGGAGGGCTTCGTGGAGGGGAGGGAAAGTGATAGGTAACAGGAGAGCTGATTCTTGAAGCTTGAGGTTGAAAAGTTTGCCAGGGTCATTCCAGGCAAAGGGACAGAATGTGAAAAGGCAGAGAGGCGGGCCACAAAGCACGCTGGAAACCATAGTTTCATCCTGGGGGTGGCTGGAGACGTGTTGCCTCCTGTAATGAAAAAGGTTCTGAGGGTGGTATTAGGGGGACTCTGAAGTGGGGAGAATCCAGCTTCGTTGGTGAGCCCCACTGTGCCCTTGGCCCTTTCTTGAATCGCTGCTTCTTCTGTCACCCAGGATCCAGCTCAGAGCTGAAGGGAGATAGTTGGTCAGTGGAGAGGGGTGAGGGAAATGTGCTCAGGAGAGACCGGAATGGGAGAAACTGGGAGGTTTGGCCAGGTGCAGGGTTTGAGATGGGGAGTGGCAGGAAAGGGGGTGTGCGAAGGGGGTCAGGACCAAAACATGAGGAACATCTGAAGCCCTGTAGAGCAGTGGTCCCCAACCTTTTTGGCACCAGGGACCGGTGCTCGTATGAGAATCTAATGCCTGAGGATCTGAGGCAGTGATGCTGGCGCTGGGGAGCCGCTGTGAATACAGATGAAGCCTTGCTCACTTGCCAGCCTGTCGCTGACTTCTTGCTGTGCAGCTTGACCCAGACCAGGGTGGTGACAGTGGGAACGGTGGCTTCCTCAGGCATGGCTAAGCTTCTTAAAGTCTAGACCCAAAAGACTGGTGTTCCAGCACTTTCTTGTCTGAGCCTATGGTTTTCTGCCTGGAGGTTGACATTGGGAACTTCTTACTCTCTTTAGGTGGAGTTTTGTCCTCTTGCCCATAGGACAGGTGGTCCCCTCGGGCTTCATCAAGGTGACAGTATGTCTGTGTCACAGTGAGCCCAGCGTGCACACAGGAAATGCACACGTAGCACCGTGGGGCAGGGCGACGAGAGGCCAGAGGTCAGAAGTGGAGCAGGATCTTGGGAGGTTTGGAAGTGGGGCTTGGGGGTCCTGAGGTAATGAAAGGCCTGGAGGGAGACTCAAGTTCAGATGTGTCGTGTCTGAAGTGTCGCTCTGGAGACAGCGTGAGACTAGAAGGGCTGAACCTGGAAGCAGGGTGGCTCTCAGCAGTCAGACAACTTGCGAGGACTTTAAAGCAGTGGCAGAGGGTATGGATTAGATTTAGGAAGAAAAATCTACAGGACTTTTGCTGAAGTCTGCACTTGGGCGAGGGGGAGGGAGACTATGACAGTGCTTGCCGTGCGTGGACTTTCTGTTGAGTCGATGAGACGTTCTGTATCTGTGCTCTACTCGCCACATGTGGCAATCAAGCGTTTAAAATGTTACTAGTGTGACTGAGGAACTGAATTTTCAAATTTATTTAATCATATGCAAAGGGTTTAGTGGGAAGCACACTGTTCGAGGCTTCGTTCCTCTAAATGTCATCCCTTTCAGTGTTTCCAGCAGCTCTGTGAGGTGTAAGATACTATTCCTTTCTTACAGATAATGGAAATAGAGGCTCAGCGAGACGAATGCACCCCATATTAAGTAGTACAGTGAGTCCCTGATTGTTGAACTGGGCTCTTTCGATTGGATCCTACTTCTTTCTGCCAAGGGGCCCAAGGGCCTGAAGTTCTCTGAAGTGGTGGCGTTGTTCCCTGATTAACCCTCCTTATTTGTTCCCTGCTAGACAGTTCCTGATAAACCGGCAAAGACCAAACAGAAAACTGTCCTGAGCTGGTTGTTTTGCCCGAGGCGTCTCCCTGCTACCTCTTACATCTTCCTAATGGCAGCTGTTCCCTTAGGGGTTTTGGAAAATGGATGGAGTAAGAAGGCAGGTGAAACTGCAGATCAGCGGAACCGTGCGGCTCAGTTGTATAAGATTGTTTTACCCGAGATATGGTTAAGGATTTGGTGGTGAAAGCGGTAGGAATGAGTGCCTCAGAGGAAGTTTTGCAGTCACAGTGGACCATGTAGTGCCCAGGATAGTGGCAAGGTGATGGGACATGAGCCAGGAGTGAGTTTGTAGCTTGCCCCTCACTCCTTGGAGGCCCTGACCAAGTCACTGCCTCTCAGAGTCTCCTTTTTCACTTCTATAAAATTAGGGTATTTGGCGTCGCATGACCTTTGAGATCCCCCCAGCTCTAAGCTTCTACAATGGTAAGTTTAATCGGAGGTTTACTCTCTGGAACATCTCTTATTCCTCTCGGGGATGGATACGTGCTAGTGGTTCAGTATGCCTTTCACCTCTGTATTGGTGTGTTTTACTATTATTGGTGTATTGTTAAGTAACATGTCCGTTTGAGTTACACAGGATGTCACAGCTGATGGACAAACTGTAAAGCAGTTAATGCTTTAGCCATTGGCAAAATTCCTAGTTAAATGTCAAGTATATTTGTTTGCCATTCTGAGCTGCAGTACTGTTAGGAGCCATGAGAGACTGTGCTTACCGTGGCATTTGGCCTCCGAAAAGGGTTTCATGTCAGCCTTGGCCGTGCGAGTGGTAATGATGATTGTCACTTCACAGGGCTGTTGAGAGGATTAGATGAGATAATGCATGTAAAGTGCTTCGTACTTTCTCTTGACTCTAATAAGAGCACAAAAAGTGTCAGTAATTTGATGTTTTTGAATTCAAACTTGACCTTGAAACTTTTTATTCCTGGCGGGTTTTGTTATTACCTCGGTTTGAACATTTATACCCAAGCACTGGTTTCAAGAAGCAAGTGAACACATTTTGATCATTACAAAATAAGCATTTTTTTCCCCCTTACAATTCATTTGGACTGAATAAAAGTGATCGGTTAAGTAGCATATGTTCAAATTAAGGTTTTGTGTTGCCTGTAAATTGAAGAAAACAATTCATTCCAAAGCTCCCTTGCTAGTAATGGCTGGGATTAAGTTTGACCAGAACTGTGGTTAAATTAATATGCAGTTCTGGTGACTGCCTTGTAAAAGTATGCAGTTGGAAGCCCGCTGTTGCTGCGGGGGAGAAGCTGGCTGCTGAGCTGGTTTGTAGTAGCAGGTTGACATTTTACAGTTGACGAGGACCTTCACATATTCAACTCACTGAGTCTTCCTGGTACAGTCAGTGGTGTGGGTTCCCATTGGACAGATTCGGAAACTGAGGTTGAGGGCGGCCTCGCGGCCGGGAGTGGCGTTTTCCCGACTCCAGATCCGTGTTTCTCCGCGGTGCTTCCGCTGCTGCTTGCGGCGGAGCTGTTGTGGTTTCCGGCCAGGCTTCTCTTGCGGTTCTGGAAGCTCCCTTTTTGTTATCGGTGCCTTGTTTCCGGCTCAGGGGAACCTAGTCATGCTAATCAGCCTCCCCGGAAATACATCGGCCTGATCACAGGTGATTCCTTTGTGGTTGAAAGTGTGATTGTCAGACGTACTTGGAAAGTTACCCTTGCTGCTCATGATTTCTGCTTCTGTGGCCCCTCCCCAGTCTACACAGAGAACCAGGTCACAGTGAAAAGGGCAGTTTGTGGGAATCTGGTCAGAGTAATGACCTGCGTGCCTGTCGTTGAGCTTTAATAGGCACGTGCGTCCCTCCGCTGTGACGTGCTGGCGAGCGGGAGGCTGCTGGAAGTGCCTGCTTGCTGTCTCCGGGCGTCCAGACGGGCCCAGGTGTAGTCAGTACAGCGATGGGTCCGGCCTCCTTTAAGGACATCCCGCCCTTCAGAAGCGCCTGGTTACACGGACGACACGAAGAGGCGGTGTTCCTTGGTCTCCTGTCTCCCGAGTAGCACAGTTACACACCATTCTCAGTGCCGGGTACCTTTGTAACAGCAGGGGAAGGACTGATAGGACAGTAATACCCTGACAGGCTGCCCCGCCCTCCCACGAAGTAGTCTCAGTGACCTGTGTCTAACTTTTTCCACAAATTCTGGGCTGGGGGCATCGTATTTCATCACTAGCGATTGAGCACAGGGAGTTCAAAACCCCGCCTTCGGAAACTTTGGTGCCTGTTTGCGATGACCTCGCCACTGCTGTGCACGAGGGTGTGTCTCGAGTGTCGCCGTGCGCCCCCCTCCATCGTGAGCAGGCGCCGTTCGCGTGGGAGCTCTCGTCTCTCTGCTCTTCATCTGCTCAAAAGCCCTATGATAATTTATAGAAAGAAAGAAAAGTTTTTCAAAAGATATTTTTGAAGATCCCACAGACTTGAAACTTCTAATTTACGGTTTGTGCTTATAAAGCGAAAGCGCAGTTTGTAATAGAAAGTAATTAGTTTTAGGTTTTTTGTTACGCCAATTCAATAATTACTATTCCTGACATTTTCTCCCTCCCCCTCAAAACTTCGTGAACTCTTTCACGCGTTGATCCGTTTCTTTCCCATCCCTCTGATCTTCACGGCTCTGTAGAACAGTGGTGCCAGCGAGTGTTTCAAATGGCCGTGCCTTGGCCTGGTGCAGCAGGTCTCCGACTGGCCTCGCTGGGGTTGCTCATGCGGCTGGGTCATCTGCCTCCTTGCCTGGCGCTGATTAGCCCTGGTGGCCTCTCCCCCATGTGGGCGGTTGGTGCTGGGTTGTCAGCTCATGTGCCTGCCTTCTCCACTGTGGCCGTTCACCCTCCCAGGAGGCTAGACTGAGCTTCACAAGGCAGACTTCCTAGAGGGCAGGTTCCAGTGTCTCAGTGCTCATCAAGCTCTTGTTTGCTGATATCCCATTGGCCAAGGAAGTCACATGACCAAGCCTAGGGTCAGTAGGTGAGGGACTATACAGGGGTGTGGTTACCGGGAGGCCTGATGGGGGCTGGGAGGTCATTAACAGCCTAGTTAGGGAGTGAGAGAGGCTTTGTTTTGCCAGCTGTTAAGTGACAAGTTTGGTGTCCGCAGTTTATTCTTTTTTGCATGGGACTCAGTTTGATGAGCATTTATTTAGTGCTGAGGGCTGGGAGTTCATAGAACAAGGCAGTCTCTGGCCACTCTGAAGCTAGTTCATAAAATACTCATGACCTCAAATTTTAAGCAGAAAATACCCTGTGAAGATTTTTATTCATGGCTTTAGATAACAAGCACAGGAACTGCGTATACAAATCTGTGTTGGGGCCTGATTTTGCTTTCGGAAAATACTGATAGGTCCTTGAAAAAAAGAAAAAAGGGTTGCTATGATGACTTGGCTTTGGGCCTGCAAACTGTGGTGACGACATGATCACCAAGGAAACCAAAAGATGCAGCTTCTAAAAGGTCTCTGAAGGCTTTTCTTACCGTCGCCTGGAATCCGATTGGCTTAGAAGAATGGCATTGGGGATGGGAGTCGAACTCTGGGGCTTGCCGTCCTAGGACACAGGGAGAGACTTGGGCTACTTTCTAGGTTATTGGGAGATTTGGCTCGGATGATTATGCTGCTGAAAGAACAGGAAATGAGGTAATGTCTTTAAACATGTAGTGCTGTAATGAACTGTAAATGGCCAAATATGGGCAGCTATGCAGTTCATCATTCCAGAGCACTGTGCTGAGTTTTAGTGTAATCGAGGACTTCCCATGTTGGCTACTTTGATCCTTAAGGGTACATGTCAGTGTGAAGGTCTAGAGGCCCATCTGCCGGTGGAGGTTGGAGCCTGTGTGATTGATTCTGTTTGAAGTGTAAGGAGCCAGCTCCAGACCTTTGTCAAAGTCAGGCCCTGAAGGAGTTTTGAGCCCTTAAACCAGCAACAAAGCACACAGGCATGCAAGCTCTCACCTGTTATTTAAGTGTTCAGGGCTTGGAGTGATAACTTGTTCTTTTGGAAGACTTTGAACTTACTTAATTATGAAGCGAAGTCCAGCCCGTAAAAGTTTAAATTGTTCATCCTGTTTTGCAGCTGTGTAAAAGCAATACTTGTTTTCAGTTTGTGACTATAACCATGTGTATATGGAGAATCAAAAAAGTAGTTGAACAGTAATTGAAAGGACTAGAGATAGATTTTTAAAGTTCTTTACCACGGAAACAATTTGGGGCATTTCCTGAGTCTTTGACCAGTGACTGTTTAAAAAATATTCCAAAATGTTGTGTAGAGAAGGCTGAGATCAAAGACCCCTTCCCAGAGGCGAGAAGGGGTCACTACTTCAGCCATGTGAATTATTTGGGGAGGGGCAGTGGTGGGGGGTAATTGAATTAGTCCACTGATAAGCATCTCATTAACTTTTCAAGTCAAGCACACAAGAGGATATGTGGATGGCATAAAGTTTTCCTTTGGTTTTTTCCAGGGTCATACCCGGGAAAATTATTTTTGGTGACCTGATTTTAATTGAGGGGAAAACAAAGATCACACATCTGAAAAGGTGGTTTTCAGTCAGTGCTGGTTAGGGTATGGCAGAGCAGGCCCTTGGATATTCCGCTGGCCACTGTCCTGGAAAGCATTTGGCAGTGAGTGCCGAAATGTTTTACAGTGTTCATGTTCTTTAACTCAGCAGATCTGCTTCTCAGAAACCTCTCCTAAATAAATAATTTCAAAATGCATTTAAAAAAAAACACGCAAAGATGGTTTCTCAGAGTTACGGTAACATCCTGCCTGCATCAGGGGTATAGATGGAGTAAGTGATGGCGTGAAAATAAGCTACGATTCTGTGTATGTAGCTGTCACACTTATATTTATGAATCGTTTTTAATAACATGGGACGTGTTCTTATTCTAATGCATGAAAAAAGTAGGATGTGAACTATGGTCTCAAGTGACTGAAAATCTTAAAGTAAAATGCCTAGAGGGAAAAATATAAATGTCAGTAACAGTTATTGCTCATAGGTAGTAGGATTATAGGCTTTTTTAAACTTCATTTTTCTGTATCTTTTCTCGTTACAGTGAATAATTCTGTAATTAGGGGGAAATGTGATTCTGGAAAAGTTGTGGAGTTTGGAGATAGTTTGGCAATAGAGACCTAGCTGGTTTAAGATTCTTGTTTCATAAGCGAAGAACTGACCTCTTACTTTGGTCATTTCTTTGGACCGGATTGCAGTAGGGCCGCGGGGAGGCCTGGCCTCTCGGAAGACTTGCTGAGAAGTGTCATGCGCCACCCCAGTCACAGTGCTCCGTGCCCCGGACCCTCCCCTGAAAAGCGGCCCGCCTCGCCTTCGCTCCGCATTGGCCAGTCTCTCCCCCGGGCTGAGTCACTGGCGTCCGTGTCAGCCGGAAGCTCTTCTGGAACAGCCATGAGGGGATAGCACGAGGACCCGGGCGTGGAGGCCACCGCACCATCTGTGCTCGGTGCACCTTAGTGTCCCTTCAGTTTCCGTCCAGCGCAGAGTCTGCATCCAAGCCGTGGCCTGGCCCGGCAGGTCCCCCAGAGTTAGGAACAGCGGCTTACGAGACATTTTGGGTGTGGGTTCTTTTGTATATGGCGTTTTTCAAGTATTCCGATTTAAGTAAAAATCCAGGAGCTTTGATTTTAATTCCAGCCTTGCCGCTCTTCCAGGATTCTATTCTAATAAAAGGAGTTTTATCTTGAAAATCGAAGTCACGTCTGACTAACTTTTCTCTGTAGGATTCACAGATGGATTCAGTGGAAAAGACAACAAACAGAAGTGAACAAAAATCAAGGTAAATAAAGTGAGCTGCACCTTCGAGCAGGTCGCAGTGCCACGGGTCTCCTTGTGCTATGGGCACCTGGAGAGGCAAATGAAGTGAGGACGCTGGGTCAGGAGGGACGCTCAGGGGCCGTGTAGCCACCTTCGCTTCAACATAAGAAACGTTCCAGAAGGCAGTTTTCCCTTTCTGCTCAAGGGAGGGACCGTAACCTGGTCTCCGAACCCAGCAACAGCCATCACAGAGTCACATCTAAGATTAGGAATGCCATGCTTAGCCAGAAAGAATTCCCTGACCGTAGGCCATACGTCGTGCCTGTGATGAAGAGATGCCGGGGGGGAGGAGCTGATCTTGGAATGCGCTGGGGTTGATAAGTGGCAGAAAACCAGCATTTTGCCAGGAATTTTATCTGTCATGGCAAGCAGGGGTCATTTTGTCATCATGGTTATTTTTAAGCTCTTTGCAACTTCATAGGAATTAAAATTGCTGAGCTTTTCGCTCGCTAATATATCACTTACACCAGGGGGGATTCAAGATGAGTAAGACACAACTGTCCCCAAGGTCTTTATGGAATGAGGATAGAACATGTAAAATAAACAGACAACAAGCAATAGTACACGGGCTCTGTCTTCCCGTGGCACAGAGTCGGGGACAGGCACTCGTGCGCGCGGTGCAGGCCGGACTCGGCCGAACCCTGCGTCGTGTTTCTTTGGGGCTGCGGGACTCCGTGTTCCCTTTCATTCTCTCCCTCCCTTGTTCTGAAGCAGAAAGTTTTTGAAAAGCCTCATCCGAAAGCAGCCCCAGGAACTGCTGCTGGTCATTGGGACCGGTGTCAGTGCAGCGGTGGCCCCGGGAATCCCCGCCCTCTGCTCGTGGAGGAGCTGCATCGAGGCCGTCATCGAGGCTGCGGAGCAGCTGGAGGTGCTGCACCCCGGGGACGTCGCCGAGTTCCGCAGGAAGGTGACGAAGGACCGGGACCTGCTGGTTGTTGCCCACGATCTGATCCGGAAGATGTCACCTGTAAGTCTTTCTCAGACAGGTACTTCAGCTTTCCCTGGAGTGACTTGGTTCTGGGCCAGGCCGGCGAGTCTGAGACTGACATTTAGATTTCTGCGCGTCTGCGTGCTGTCTTTTCTCAGCAGTCAGGCTGACGAGCCAGAAATCTGTAAGTCCCTCAGAAGATCATCTCTCTGAACAGTGGTGCCGGGGACAGTGTGGGGCTCCTGACACAGCCCGTGTTAAACGGAGCCTGAGTGTGTGAGATTGTGGCAGGGGTGTCGTCAGGCTGCACTGGGGACGAACTTTACGGTTTCGTATTCGTTTCATGAAGGCGTATCTTTGAGGCGTGTTTTTGGGCTGAGCTGGCTGGCTACATCCCTTCAGATGACGAGTGGCTTCTGAAAACACTTTAAGATGGGAGAGGTTCGAGCATCTCTGTCCGCAGCGGAGATGGCCCTGTACAGGAAGAGCACGCGCGGCCGCAGGGCCCGCTGCGGGGTCCGTGGGCCGGTGCAGGCGTGGGGCCTGCCTGGTCCGGGTGCGCGGCCAGGCCGTCGTGCAGTCGGCCGCGGCGTACAGTGGCCGATGCTGGGGCAGAGGCCCGTGGCGGGCTCCTCCTCGTACTCCTGTGTTTACTGAAGAAGCACAGCCGCCACCTGAGAGTCGGGCGGGGAGTACGTGTTGGGGGTGAACACGGGAAAGCATGAAACAGGTATGCGGTGGTCGTCAGGAGGCGAGCAGAGTTTAGGCTGCTGTAAAAAGATACCCCAAACCGTTGGCTTCAGTGTGGTGACGTTGCTGTTTCTCTCGTAAAAGGCTGCGTGTGGCGGCCCCAGGAGCGCGTCGCGGCCTGACCGCGCTGGGGACCGGCTCCCGTTGTGCTGCTCTGCCCTCTGCACCCTGCAGCTTCCATCTCGTGCTCTGAGCTGGCGCCCCAGCTCCAGGGGCCACGTCTCATTCTTGTCCTGTCGAAGGTCTCAGCAGTGCCTGCGCACTGCCTGTCACCTGATTTAAGATGCCCTTCAGACACCCGGTTCCTAGACTCAGTGAAGGGACAAGCAGTACTTTGCAGCTCTCGAGGGGAAATTTGGCCTGTGAGGCCCCAAGTGATCTGCTTCCAGGTCACTGCTCTGACCTCACCCGCTGACAGAGCCCCTCACTCCTCTGTTGCCACGAGGGCCCTTGCACTCACTCTTCCTCTGCCTGGAGATCTCCTTCCGGAGGCCCCTTCTTCCTCAGCTCTGTGCTCAGATGTCTCTCATCACGGAGGAGGCCCCTCCCTGCTGTCCTGGGGCCCATCCACCCTTTGCCCCCAGCAGTGTCATAGTCGTGTCCCCTTCCCCCGCTGCTTCCCCCTTTTCTTTTCCCAAAGCGTTTATCAGTGTTGATGGATCACTGACGGATTTGCATATTATTTGTCTCCCACCTCTCGAGTTTTATAAACTCTGTGAGGTTGCGGGTTCCCCCCGCTCCACTCAGAATATTACCTGGGTAGGTGCCCGGTCGTTGTTGACAGATGATGTTTTTGTAACTCCCGGCCCACCTTCCCACAGCGGACAGGCGACACCAAGCCCAACTTCTTCCAGGACTGCCTGATGGAGATCTTCGACAACCTGGAGCAGCACATCCAGAACCCGCTGGTGCTGCAGTCGATCCTCGGCCTGATGGAGCGGGGCACGATGGTCCTGACCACCAACTATGACAACCTGCTGGAGATCTTTGGGCAGCAGCAGAACAAGCCCATGGAGTCCTTGGACTTGAAGGACAAGACTAAGGTTCGGGCTGCGGGGCCCCGGGGGCGGGAGGCGGGCGGAAGGGGAAGGCTCTGAGTGTCGGCACCGCACCGTTGGGTGGATGCGGAAGAAGCCTTCGTCTCTACGGCAGGGAGTCAGTCGGCAGGAAAGGCGCTGTCAGCTCTCCATAAAACCCCACTGCCTCGGCCCTAACGCTGAGCTCGCCTCTTCCCAGTGGCGGGGCACGGAGGGCAGCTCCCTGAATGTCCCAGGACCCCCTTATGGCCTGCACTTGGTGCCTTTTTTTTTTGCATTCTCGTCTCCTGATGTGCCAGAGTTCCTCACCTGCATTTATTCATTACAGGAAACATGGGTGATAAAGAAAATAGCTAAGGAACGGAGAATCGCTCACAGCCCTATTGCTGTGAATTTGGTTAATTTGCTTTCTATCTTTTAACAAATTGAGATTATAATATATATAGTTATTACCCTGACTTTTTTAATACTGTATTTTCTTGTCAGTAAGCTGTTTTTAAAAGCATGATTTTTAAATGGCGGTATGATTTTAAAAGTAAGGTATCGTTACCCTTCTCTTACGTTAGCATATTTTCACTATTAGACATCACGCTACAGCGGAAATCCTCATGCTTCTCTGTCTCTATTTATTTCTTTAGGATAAATTCCTAGAAGAGTTTCAGGGTCAAAGGGTACGAATATTTTAAAGACAGGCGATATAAGTCAGCAGATTGTTTTCCAGGAGTGCCCGCTGACGCGGACCAGCCGAGTGTGGCGCACAGGCGGCCCGCGCTGCTGCACTGCACGGTCGTGCGTTTTTCTCCAGCAGAGAGATGACGACGCGCTCCGCGTGGTCCTCCTTTTCTGCGGCATCTGAGTCTCCGAGGGATGCCTGTATTTCCTTCCCGGATCTCGCCAACACGTGGCGTTACGAACAACAAAGCAAAACACATTCTACCCACAGGATAGGTGGAGATGTAACGTCTTTATTTCTCTCTTTACTGAGGTTGAACACGGTTTCATTTTATTGAGTACATTTCTTTCATGGCACGGTCACGCCTCGTCAATTTGTTTACGGGTTTTATGTTATTACTACTAATACCGCCACCCGCGTTGTCTGGTCACATCGTGAGGGAAGGCCTCAGCCCCTGTACATGAGGAACCCGACGTCTCACTCAGGACCTGAGTCGTGTGGGGACTCGGCTCCTGCCCCTTGGGTCCCCTTTCTGCAGAGTGTGGCAGAGAAAGCATGGCGGGCGGTCCCGTGCGCGTGGACTCACGCGGACCGGCGTGGGGACTGTGCCGGTGTGACCGCATGGTGACGTCGCACCCTCTCTGGATAGGACCCCTGCTCTAATGTCCGAGCAGCATGGTCCCTTCTGGGAGGCCTGCTCACGGTTCTGGTGTCCCAGGAAACACACCGCGATGGCATATGGCAGAGGTGCCAGCTGCTCACCTGCCTGCTTCATGCTGGCGAAGCTGCTGGTGTTCCGTGTCGCCGATGCTGCCCGCCAAAGCAAAAGCCCCTGGTGTGAAGATGAAACGGAACGTACACGATGTGCGTCTTCTAAGGACCTTTGTGCCGAATCTGGAACCGAAATCAGTTTAGGGTGGTTTGATGTTACTTTTTCCATATATTTTTTCTGGGTGTAAAAACACGATGTACATAGCAGTAATCCAAGTACAACGTGTAACTTAGTGACAGTCCTCGAGTCGCTCTGTAATCAGTCTGAACAGCTGCTGTGATCTCAGATGGTAAAGGCGTTTTCTGCACTGTCTTTAAAGATGTTCTTTCTGATACAATGTGACAAAGAAGAAGCGCTAATGGCTGAGTTACTCTTAGGTTTTAAAGGTTTAATTATAAGTGGAAACATCTTTCTTTCTGAAAGAGATTTGAAAAACCACGAATCCTATGTAGGCGCTACCCATTTACATCTTTTTTCAGTAATACCCACTTTCTCTTCTTTGGGCTCGATTTTTGACAGGTCCTTCAGTGGGCGAGAGGACACATCAAATACGGAGTTCTCCACATCCATGGCTTGTACACAGACCCCTGTGGGTTGGTGTTGGACCCGTCAGGATATAAGGATGTGACTCAAGACCCGGAAGTAATGGTACGGCCCGCCTAATTCCGCGGTGTTTGTGCCCCGTGGGGCCGCGTGGTGGCCACCAGCCGTCTGGCCGCAGTCCGAGCGGTTTCCCGGCCTCTAGGCCTTCGTGCACTTTGGGTCCACATGGCTGCAGGGGGTGGGCCTGCCCCTCTGCCCCCAACTGTTTGTCCAGGGCCTGACACAGCGTCTGGCACATCACCCAGGTGCTCAGTAAACATTTATTGCGGGACTTTTTTTAAAATGCGGGTCCGACCCGACTTTCTCTTTGCCACCAGCCATTCTGGGACTCCTGCTCAGGGGACAGCTGAGTTTCCTCAGCGTGACCCGCAGGCCCCGCACGGTCCCCAGTGCTGTCCTCTTGCCTCTCCTCCCTCGTCATGGTCCCCGGGTCCGTGCAGGAGACCCTGTCTGATACCCTCCTCCCTTTTCTCTGCCCCGCACTCTCTTTAGCATTCAAAATCCAGTTTTAAGACTTCCTTCTCTGCAAGGCTTTCTTGATAGGCGAGACGAAATGAAGTGTGGGGAACCGCTCGCCTGCCTTTTATGAACTCTCTCCACTCAGCACATGGAAACGCCAGTGCCTTCACTGAGTGCCTGGCGAGCTCAGGGTCAGGCACGTGTCCCTCGGGGCTCCCCCCGGGCTGTGGACCACGGCAAGGGGTGGCATGTGGATGATGGGGCTGAGGCTCTTGGCCCACGTCGCCATGTCCAGGACAAGGTGTACCTGAGCTGCTGCCGGCCCTCTGTCGGCTGTCCGCTTTGGTGGTGCCCCAACCCCGCCTGCCTGAGTGACCCCATGTGATCTTTGCTTCCCCCTGTGCCCACTCCCTGGGGCCACTGTCACTGGTCCCTCCTCATTTCATGGGTTTCCCCTCAGCCTCCAAACCTCCCATTGACACAGCAGCCCCCGCCCCCCCAGAAGTTCCCATCCGTGATCCACTGAGACCTGTCAGTTCCAGGGTGTTTCCTGTGCTCAGTTCCAAACTGAAAAATTTAATATCTTTATTTTATGTTTTAAAATTGTATGTAATTCTACAAGATTTGGGTTGAGCGACTACATAAACAGGACTGGTGGGTGCGTGGGGCGGTCAGTAGGCTGTCCTTTGGGTTCGCGGACACTGGGCATGGACGCGGGGCGTGGGCTGGTGTCCCTGGCTTGGAGAGGACGACGCCCCGTGGCTCCGTGAGGCAGGCATCAGCCCAGCTTCGGCCTTAGTTGGCACTCGGTGCCGCTGAGGCCCAGGCGCTGCCTCGCCGTGTTCCTCCGTGCGGTTCTCGGGGGTGGCCTGTGACGGAGCAGCGATGTCCAGGCGCAGATGTGTGACTCAGGTGACCGTCGCTATTCCTTCACAGGAAGTTCTCCAGAACCTATACCGCACCAAGTCCTTCCTGTTTGTGGGCTGTGGAGAGACCCTTCGCGACCAGATATTCCAGGCGCTCTTCCTGTACTCGGTGCCGAATAAGGTGGATCTGGAGCACTACATGGTTGTGCTCAAGGAGAGCGAGGACCACTTCTTCAAGCACCAGGCAGACATGCTGCTGCACGGGATCAAGGTCGTGTCCTACGGGGACTGTTTCGACTATTTTCCAGGATACGTGCAGGACCTTGCCGTTCAGATCTGCAAACAGCGCAGTCCAGGTACGGGCTTCCTTTTTCCCCTTGCAGTATACAAACCGATAGGGTTCTTCCAGTGTTTTCTGGCCTTTCTTCCCCCCCACCCTGAGAATTCATTACATACCACAAAATAAAATTGAGATCTTATGTTATATACCGTTAAATTCACCAGTCTTCCAGTTAGTTCTGGAAGATGTCTCTGAATAGTTTAAAAATGGCCGGTTGGGGTAATCGGTACGATCGCCATGGTCTGTAAGTAGGACCTGTTGGTGGAAGGCCGTGCGTGTGGCTGGGAGTGTTTATTCCTGTTTCAGATGACATGCCACGCCTCAGGTTACTTTAACCAAGAAAGAAAACTGCCCAGCCAGCTCCATCCGCTGTGATACTGAGACCTGAAAGATGAGGATGTTTCATACCTTCATCCTGTCACTCCATCTTAGGAGTTAAGACCGCAGAGGCACAAAATGATTTTATGAAGACTTTTCTTTCTTTTTTCAAACCACGTCTTTTCCGTTTTGCTGCGTGCAACACCCTTTAAGTAATTGTCCTGTCCCTTCTCCTGGGGAGCTTGTCACTTGCCGGGAATGACCAAACTAGTCAGGTAGCTGGGCCTGCGGGCGGTTACTGGCTCTGAGTCTGGTGCCATGAAGTCTGGATGATGGCAAACTCGGAGGAGCCTGTGTTGACTGTCGTCCAGTTGTAATAGGAAACCCAGACGCACTCACCTACACGGTGGAACTGGGTTAAGCACAAAGACGGCTGGACATGCCCGGCCGTGAACTTGAAGACCGGAGAATGCTAAGCTCACGGGTAACCGAATGCACGGAGGACCCAGCACCTTAGCTTATTCCCACGCGTTCTTTCAGAATTGCTAATACTTAGCAAAACGGACTGATTTAGGTTGCATTTCCATAGAAAGTACAGGAAGGGCAGGAGCCAGTTTCTCACAAGGAGGAGACTGACGCGTGCTGTGTCACACACGCTGCTGTGCACGTTACCTTGGCCTGATTTCAGTTTCAGTCACAGTAGCCACTGTGACTTTATAGATGACGAGACGAGCTCAGAGAGGGGCATGACCCAGCCATTTGGTGCCGGGTGTTTTGAAGCAGGATTGGGATCCCGGACCGATAGCAGTCACGTACTGCCTAGTGTGTCCCCCGGACGGGCCCGAGCGCGTGGCTCTGGAGAGGGGCAGCGGCTCACCTCCCTCCACCCCTAACCACCCCCTCTCTTGCCTCCACACGCACAAGTACCCGGAGGACCAGGACCCACTGTGAACCCCAATGAGCTCGGGCTCCTGGAGCGCCTTCCTGTCCCCACCGAGGCCCCTTTTCCAGACCTTGGCAGCTGCCAGGGGCCTGAAAGATCTTTGGGACTTGTTATCTGTGAGTGTGTCCTTGAGGACATTTGTACTTAAATTCGTGAGGTGCCTCTCCTCGCCAGAGAGGGTGGCATACTGGTGATGACGGAAGTAACAGTGACAGCGGGTGCCACGCCGTGCTCCGGGCCGGCTCAGGGGCTTCACGTGTGGCCCTGGGAGGTGGAGAGGACAGGGCAAGAACCAGCCCACCGTTCCACAGCGTGCCCGAGTGGGCCTCCCCGTGCCCTGTCTCTGTGGCCTCGCCACTGTCTCCCCTGCCGGCCGGAGCAGGAGGGACGTAGGGTCTCTTCTGCTGACTGTCTGTCTCCCTTTCTTCCCTAGACGCCGACCGAGTGGACAGCACCACGCTGCTGGGTAAAGCGCATCTTGATTTGGGTCGGCCCCTTCTCTTCCTGCCGCTGTCTGTACAGTCGCACACGTGTCCTCACGCTACGTAACGTGGCCTGTGTTAGAACAGCTCTGCCAGGGATGACACGGTGGTGCCTCCGTGATGGTCCCCGCCATCTGGGAAGCACGGTTGTCAGTCGTGGGCCTGGGAATAATCCCAGCCCTACGGCCAGAGTCACAGGGAGGTCGGGACAAGATTCTGTGTTCCAGCCTCCTGTGCAGGCTGCGCTAACCGTGACCCGTCCCCTTCAGAAATTTTAGTCGCAAAGCCGCTCCGCCTTCGCGAGCGCGTTCGCAGTGTGAACGCTCTTCCCCTGGCTCCGCCGAGCCCGTGTCTGAGTTAGCAGGAAGTGCCCGCCCGGAGGCCTTCCCTGGGTGACCCTGGCACCGGCTTTGTCCACGCCGGTCGCCGCTGGCCAGATGGCAGCCGTGGGCTGGGCTTCGTGCGCGGCCCGGTCCCCGCGGACCCAGCTAGGCGGCTCCACGGCCGTGGGAGCCGGCGGTTCAGGAATCAGACACGTGCGCGCACGGCTCCCGCCTCGTTTCCACTTTGAGCGTTTACTAAAGCTGCCTCCCAGGCCCTCCGCTCCTTTCGAGAAAGCCTTTGAGTGGACCGAGGTCCGCGGTGGGACATCGGGTCCCGGGAGAGCCGCTTTCTCATAGGAGCCTTCGCCTTTCAGGTAGCGCCTGTCAGGACTGCGCGAAGAGGAAGTCGGAAGAGAACGGGGTCAAAGTGTCGAAGAAGCCCCGGCGAGCAGGTACCGGGCCACCCGCCTGGCTGGGGGTCCCGGCCACAGGGCCGGGTCTCACTGCCCTTGCTGTGGGTGGACGGCGTGGCACACAGGTCGTTGCTCCGCCAGAGGCACCCACTTCGGAAATTTAAGGGAATGTGTTATTGAGGAAAAACACACAGTGCACGGGCTGTGAGGTCAGCCGGTGAGCCTTCAGCGGACACACCCACGGAACCACATCCGGGTCAAGACACAGAACATTGGCAGGACCGCCCCACTTTTCCGTCACTCCCCTGACTGTCCTGACTTTGTCACCTTAGTCTCCAGAAAAAAATCCTTTAGGTCATTTGTGTTTTGTTGCCTCTGTGACCGAATGAGATTTATTGGAACCGTTTAAGTGGGTCATCTCTGCTGACTCGGGGCGATCTGGCTTCTCCGCTGTCCCCACTCCCTGGTTTCCGTAGCGAGTCATTCTGGTCCTTCAGAGGATGTGCTCGTCTGCATTTCGGTGACTTCCCCCTGCTCTGGGCCCCTCCCCTGCCTTCCGCACCTGCCCTTCCTCAGCCCACTTCCCTAAGCCCACCCGCTTTCCTCCCGTCATGGTCACGTCCGAATGACTCCATGGTTACAGGACTGAGAGGAAATTAGCCCTCCAGTTGCTCTACAGGTTGACTCTCAAAGTTGGAGAACAGAATCATTTACTTGATTAAAAAGATGTAAATATTTTTCCTAGTTAGCCGACTGTGCCGACTCTGTCGTGTTAATGGGCCCAACGTCAAGATGTGTTCTGTCTGTCAAGGCCGAATGTGTTTTCACTCACGTTACACTAATCATGCCTCCCTTCTGACTGTTGCTTATTGATAGTCCTTGTGTTTATTTTTTGAGGAGTTTCTAGATTCGTCTTTCCGCTGCTGTCCACAAAATGACTTTTCACAGTATTTTTTAATGTATGCGTCTTCTCCGTCACACTGCCCGTTTCCCAAGACGTCGTTCTGCTCCGCTGCTTGCTTGTCACCCTGGGACGCCCCTAGATTACTGCCAGATCTCCCCCACCCGTTCTGCCAGACCCTCCTCAGGCAGCTTCTGCAGGCCAGCTCCTGGGGCTGGTGTGTCTTTGGGGGGTCCTCAGGCTCCGTGGGTGGTTACGGGGAGGTTCTCGGTTCATTCTTCCCCCCGGAGCGCCAGTCAGAAGCACGTAGGCTTCCTGTGGAGGAGCGTCCCACCCCATTCTCAGTGGCTTGGAGGTGCCTGTTGCTTTCCTTTCTGGTCGTCTTCCTTGTTAGAAGTTTCACGAGGACGTATGTCGGTGGATTCTTTTACATACCTTGCTCCATTTTCCTTCTTCCATTTCTCCAGTTCTGGAATCATGTGCAGTTTCCTTGGTTTTACCTCTCTGCTCCCTCTTCCTTGAATTCACACTAGGTGAGATCTGGAATGATTTCTACTGTTTTCTCTAATGTCTTAATTTTCATTTTGTTTTCATTTCTTCTCAAAATCTTTCTAGGAGATTCCCAAAATTGTATCAGCCTTTGGGTTGGATTTTTATTTTGACAGTGTCATACTTAACTTCTCGGAGCTCCTGTTTTAGGAGTTATTCTTTCTTAGAGCATCTGTTATTTTATGACTGTGATATCTTTTCAAATATCTAGAGAAACCAGAGGCTTCCATGGGTCCCTGACTCTAGTCCATTCCTGAAAACATCGGTCTGGAGGGGTTTCAGATGACGGGGTTTATTTTTTATTACTTTATAAGGAAACCTCAGTAAAACACTCTTAAGCACCTGTGTAATACCCCAGGCCTTCCTGGAGCTATGAAGCATGTAACACATCAGTTACCCATTTACTTACCGTTTGTTTTAATTTCTCAGTGGGGATGCTTGAGCGGTACTGTGGTGCTGCGTTTGCCTTCTGTACAAGGAACATGTACTGTTGAAGTTGGCTGTTTAATGAAGGCAAATAACACTTAATCAAGTAAAATAAACAGTGTAATTTTTTAAATGGCTACTCGCAGAGGAAGTGGTGGCCTGAGTTAGGCCTGGCGGCAGGAGACAGATGGGGCTTTGGCCTCTTGCCGTCCGGTGGCGGGCGAAGGGGAAAGGGCTGGGAGCCTCGTGCGGGGCCGGCTGAGATACAGCTGGCGCGGTTCAGCATCGCGTCCCCTGGATGCAGCATGTATCTTAGAGGGAGAGTTCAACTGTTAGCATTTTGGATAAAATTCTTTGAAGTCTTACAGCAAATATGTGGGTTGTGATAGGGACATCTGTAATTAAAGAGAAACGACATGAGATTCATGTCCTTTGAGTTGTTTCCTCAGGGCAGGTGGTTCTTCCCACCAGCATCTTCCCTGCCCCTTGTTCTACTCACGTCTGGTCCCTCAAGCTGCAGACTGGGAAGGCAGCCCAGGTGACTGTCCCTCTGTCCCTGTACATGGTGTGGGTTCCCGCTGCTGCTGCAAAAACAGGGCGGGACTCAAGTGGTGTGTGTACCAGGCGCCAGGGCCTCCTGCCTGGTGGACTTGTGGACCAGTGGCCAGCAGTTTCCCCCAGCCCCCTTCAGGCCAGCGCCACACCAGCAGCCACATCTCCCCAGGCAGAGAGCCCTCTGGTCTCTCTCCCGTAGAAAGCTTGTCCTGTCCTGCATGCGGGTGACAGACCACCTTAGTTCTGCCGGCCACCCCTGCTGGCTGGAGAGCTCAGGGCACTGGGGCAGGCTCCCGTCTGCATGCTGTCCCCTTGTGCATGAACTGGCCTTCGTGTCCCCTGGCTTCCGCAGGCTTCTGTTGACACTGCCTGCCCCCATCCACCGAGAAGGGAGAGCTCACCCAGCTCTGTTGGTTGAGATTTCCGTGGATCTTTGTAAACCAGATGTCATCATTTGCTTGTCCTCCGGGTATTTATGATGCAAAGCCATTTCTGGACAAAGGCTATTTCCATTATGACAGGAGGCGTTTTCTGTCTTTAGCACATAAGAAAAACTGTACAAAGTTTCTGCAATCGAAATCCTAACTGCGGACTTTTTCAAGCCGAATCTTAACATTTTGGTATTCCTTTCATTTTGTTTGAACAGATGATGCTGGAGGGTCTTGAAATCTTTAAAACCAATAAAACCTGCAACTTGAAAACCAGCCTTCTGTACCCACAGTGCCATACCCAGACGACGAGGAATGTTCAGAGAACGCCACACGGATCTCTCACTTCTAAACTGTTACGTACCCCGAAAGAGCCATGTGGGGGTGTGGCCCTCAGAGGCCGGTGAGCGTCCCACCGTGAGTTAGCCGCTTGGGAGGCGAAGCACACGCTCAGGTAGCCTTGGCGGCCTGGTGGACAGCTACCTCAGGGACGGGAGGGACCCGGGTTCTGGCTCCCATCTGACATGCCCTCTTGGTCATGGTGGTTTTTCCTAATAAAAGGGGGAGAATGAAGACTGTCCAAGCAACAGTAGTTGCCAAAGAGAAAATAAGAAACCGGACTCTTAAATTTTATAATTTTTATGTGGAAACATCTATTACTGTAGGAAGAAATTTAAAGTATGTTTGTTATGTCGGCAAATAGTAAAGAATGAATGGACAGTTGCGTTCCACCGGCTAGGGAGAGTGGTGTTTTTAAATGAATGGCTAGGTCACTAGGGCGTCTTTGGAATGACATGTTTTCAGTGACTTCAGTTCCGAAGAGCGGCAGGTCTAGGAAGTGAAGTCACGGTGAACCAGAGCTTTCTGAAAAGTGCAGTCCAGGTCCGTTTTGTGGCTGACAACTGAGAAGTGACAAGTGGAGCACAAGACCAAGTTTTTAACTTTTAGTTAAGAGTGTAAGTTCCAAGCTTTCCAAGCCTGTTCTGGGGGGAAGTCCAACCTGTCCTCATCTCCTGGAACCCCTCCCATGGCCCGTGTGAGGGAAGGGACGTGCAGGGTGGCAGGGTGCGCTGGGTGAACCTCACGAAGGGCCTGTAGCGCCGCGAACATCTTCCGGGCTTCCCACGGCAGAGATGTGCGCTGTGTGCGGGGCTCACTCCCGGGCCATGGCAGAGACTCTGCTTGGTTTCCGTTTGAGGCTATTTTCATGTGACATTTCTTGCCAAGCACTATGACTGATGGCACTGGAGCGCCCCACAAGTGTAGAGAAAGTTAAGAACGAAAAATGTAAGGTTGGGATATATAGGGAAAGAGAGATGAGCCAGAAGCCTACCCACTGAAGACGTTTTTCTTCTTTTTGAAGCATGGAAAGCAAATCTTTTATGTTACTCTGGTCATCAATAAAATTTTAACTTCAGCTCTGCGTTCAATTTTTCTTTAGTTGTGACAAGGCTTGCTTGGTGTTATTTACTTAATGGAGATTTTTACCTTGAGTTGCTAGTTAGTCGTGAAATCAAGTAGTGTGTTTTGGAAAGCAAACATTAAAGTGTGATCAGGGATGGCTATCCGAATCTGAAAGTTGGCATGGAGCACAGCAGCTTTGCAAGAGTGGAAGGCAATGTGGAACCGGATGTGAAACTTTAAAGCAAAGCAGAGCCGGTTCAAGAGCTGAGCCCCGTGCAAGGACCAGGCTTCTTACCGTAAAGAATGAATCTGTCTGCAGTCAGTTCTGCTGTCCTGCTGGCTTCAAAATGCAAATTTACTCCAATTAGAAACAATTTGAGTTTGCCGCCTTTGTGTGCGTGGCTTTGTCTGAGAAACACTAGGTCAGGCATAAAGCCTGGCCCTGTTTGTTCGTGCCTCAAACAAGTCTTTTAACATTTTTAAATGGTCATATTTTACGTAGTCGTACAGGTACCTGCATAGCAGCTTCCCTGCTGCCTCACAGAAGCCTGTTCACTGATCTCTGCGCTCCATGAAAGCTGACCTGCACCCTGCCGAACAGGGCTGCAGGGAAATATGGCAAATACTCCAAACACACCAAACGCGAACCCTGCTCAGCCCTCAGACAGCCCCCCTTCCACCACTTTGCCCCAGGATGCCCACTTCGCAAGTCGATTTCAAGGCATTTTTGAGATCCAGTGCCGTATTTACTATAGTATCTGTGTATTTCTTAACCTTAAGGCGTGTAAGCCAGCTATCATTTTTGATTAGGTTCCCCTGTGTGTTTGGAGCGCAGTGCCCCAGCCTCACAGTTCCCAGCATGGTTTCCACTGTGTCTTCTGCACAGCATGTGGGTTCAGAAACGTGGGTCTGTTCCCTTATAATAGAACCCATTGTGCTTTGAAGGGTCTCTGACAATCTGAGTCCAAGTTACAACAGCCCAGGTAGAGATTAGGGTTGACACTGAGCTCAGGTGGCCCTAAAGGGACAGTTCAATGTTAAGTTGATGTCTTTCAAGGCATAGGAGGTTGGTGATTTAGATGGTGTTGTCAGTACTAAAAAAAGGAACAAAGGACAGATACGGTGGCTTCTGTCATCTAGTCCACAGAGATGAGCTGGTGAGGGTAGGAAGCAAGGCTCTTGTGACTTTATTTCTTGGGCACAGAGTGCATTTGTTTTATATGAAACAATGAGTGTTGTTCAAAAGTGGTTCTGTCACTTCAGGAGGCTACTCCTTGGTTAGCACTTGGGCCCAAAGCAGTCTGAACAGAAGACCGCCAGCACCTCAGTCTTCATTCCCTTCTGAAACAAATGTACTATTGCAAATGGATTAATGGAGAAATTAGGTGCTTGGAAAAATCTGTGTTCTTCAGTATGTGCTTAACAGAAAGTAGATTTAGAAAAATTTACATTGCATCAAAGCAGACATAATTCAGTTTCACCTTAATTTTTTTGTTTGTTTATAAAATTGTAGATTGGAGACATTTGAAATTAGAACTTTTATTTTTCACTGATATTTTCACGTTGATATCAGTTCCTATGAAACAGTTTCTTATAAAACCCAGGCTCAACACCCTGTAACCAGTATGTTTAGAAACCAAGAATATGTACCCTTAAAGGTACTTAAATGGGCAAGGCAAGACCACAGTGACGACGATGTAGAATTCAAATATTTTTGTCTGACTGGCTTTCAAAATGGAAGTTAAAATTGTGGTACAAAATTACACCTTTGGGTTTTTTGAAACTCAAAGCTAACTCAGAGGAAGCTTTACCTATGGCATGAGGCTGGACCACTCCTCCGTGGCCATGAGCCACGGCATCTTGGGCTGGTTAACAGTTCAGCTTTTCCTTAAATGGCGCACAGGCTGTCTTGCTTGCTTCAGATGTTTGTTATTCGAGCTGCTTGAACATTGTATGAGAACTAAACGATGACCCTGACCACTGTGTGACCTGTCTTATTTGCTCTTCAAGCTGGCAGGCACTCGGAGCACTCAGTCCTAATGGGACTCTCGTGGTCTCTCGCTGCTCTCTTGGCCCTCAGTGTCTGGGTACTGAGAAAGATCTAGAGTCAAAACTCGGCTGAACATGCAGTCATCTTGCTGAAATGGAAAGCA
>NW_024342469.1:3215572-3287616 GCF_902729225.1 Pteropus medius | reverse complement strand
AGGTTATGACATGTAAAATAAGGGCCATTAGTGAATCTGGATTTGCATTTAAAAGGGAGCTCCCTATGTCACCTAAGAAGGTGTCAGTTGTCTGCACTGACCTCAGTTTGCTCCCTCTGGCTTTTGCATTACCTGGCAAAGGGCCCTAGAATATGCACCCCAAAATATGGCTCTGTGCTATGTGGATGGTTTGAGCTACTGAAAACCAGCAGATGCAGGAAAAGTCCTAAAAAGAGGCACAAGTTTTCCTTTTGTGAAAGAAATTTACATTTATGTAAAAGATGACACCCTCTCTACACTTAGCAACTGCTATCAGTGGAGAAGGCACTTACTTGAATCTGCAGAGCAAATGGAAACACCCCTCGTTTACCATATTTTCCCGGTCACTTTCCCATCATTTGCCTCCCCGGCCTTGATGCCCCCAACTCTTTTTCCTCATTTTAGCCTAAGATGGCAGAGAAGCTGAGTTCTAGCCACCCCTCTCGGTTTCCCATGGCGGGGAGCGCCACGCGCACATGTGTGATGCGCATGCTCATAAAGTCTGCTTTTCTCTCACTGATCTGTCTTTGCTGGGCTGACCTACAGGCCTGGCCGGAGGTCCTACGATGGGTAGAGGAGAAAGATTTTTTTCCCTCCCTACACTGGAATGAGAGTTTTCATCTCACTTCTGCAGCATTTTTCCAGTGGTCCGTTAACATTTTGTATGCACAGGAAAAAAAACTTAACTTTTAGCTGAGCTTAAAGGAAACCTTGGGAAGTAAATCCTAATCATCCCAAATCAGAATGATCAGAATTAGTCAACTGCTTCATTAGTGCAGGTTAAGTACTCTGAGCTGCTTAAGAAAGATGTGTTCAAATTCTAAAAGTCACTGTGCAGCTTGGAACTTGGTCAGTTGCTTTGTTTTCTCCCTTGGTACTTTTGGAAGATAAACGGGTCCTCGTTTGTTCTACCATAATGCATTTGTTTTTGCCTAAAACACTCAAACATCACAGAAATGTGACTACAATATTGTTTGCTTTGTGTACTTAATGTGTACTATTATCATACAAATAAAATGATCATACTATTCTGCAAATTTGGATTCGTAGGCCCCCTTGCCCGCCTTTACCTCTGGATAGATGCCTATCAGGGCGTCAGCCTTGGAATAGAACTCCTCTTTTAGGGAAATGATTATCATCTGAAACTGTTCTTGAGTCTGCTCTTTGATGTAACTTGATACCTGGGAGGACATAAAAAACACACATTTCACCAACCAGAAAAGGCCTCCTTTCTGGTCCCTGGGGACAGTATTCTCTTTGTCTTAATCTGCCCATTTTAGGTGTCAAGACACTTTCCTGCCTTCCTGGTAATTCAGTAAATTTACTACAATGCCAGAAGTGAAATACCTGATTCTAAACTAAGAAGTCTGAAAAAATATATATAACCTCATGAAGTCTATGATCCAAAACCTTTGAATATTTTTAAGAATAAACTATAATATCCTGTAAATATGCAATCAAGTCTTTGTAACAAGATCAAACAAAACGAGCACTCGGATGTTGTGCAGGGCTGAAGAAGGCCTGGTATGTAGACTTCCAGCTTCCTATTTTGCCAGCTCAAAGCCTGGAGACTGGGAAAACATGGAACGATAAATGTATTCGTAATCTATAATCTATCATTTGGTCAGAGAGGAACTCAGTGGTTCCTTCCAGAAGGTCAAGTCCAAGGAATGAGAATCAGAACAGAACAGACTGGACAGAAAGCATCTTGCTGAACAAACTCTGCTTAGAACGTGGGGAATGATGAAGAACTTAGACACACCACAAGTGTTTAATACTAGGGTGGTGCCAGTAGAAGAGTCTTAAGTAAGACCTGGTACTTGGAGATGCCACTGATACAAACATCTAGATTTTGCTAGAAGATACGGACAGCCTAAATGCCACCAAGAGGCAATCCACCACGGTAGATGCTATACCCCCCAACACACACAGAACATGGGGAATAAAGTGCCCAAATTAACCAAAGGGAAGATTTCTCACAAATGAGTCAGGTCTCAGAGTCCAGTTAGCTGATGCAGACTAGCTGACAATTGAGAGACAAACGGAGATATTCTTTTGTTCCTGTTTTTTTTTTCCCCCTAGTTACCCCAAAGTCTAGCAGGTCCATAGACTGTGGCTCTTGCCTGTCCTCTACACCAGCGGTCTGTAACCTTTTTGGCACCAGGGCCCGGTGCTGCCATGAGAATCTAATGCCTGATGATCTGAAGTGGAGCCGAGATGGTGATGCTGGTGCTGGGGAGCGGCTGCAAATATGGATGAAGCTTACGCGCTCGCCGCTCACCTCCCGCTGTGAGGCCCAGTTCCTAACAGGCCACAGACCAGTACTGGTCCATGGCCCAAGGGTTGGGGACCCTGCTGTACGAGGTTCAGGAGGCTGGGGATTTGTTTTCTGAATTTTGCACATGTGGAATTGTACTATTTCTGTGCCTACTGTGACGTGTTCAGGAACCTGGGGCCTACGGATATCTGGGTTAGAAAAGTGCAACTTGGGAAATATGAGAGGCAACGATCATACCATTAGAAGGTTCCTCAGGCTGCAACTCCTGAAAGTCCCCCGATTCTGCCTGGCATTTCAAGTGACATTCACCAGAGTAAGAAAACAGGGAAGTCAGCTTTAGAGACTCGGAACCTGCCGGAGTGGCATCCTAAGAGTAAATGCTTCTCTCAGAGGTGGACTCATTAACCAAGCTCACAAGACTAAGGTATAAACCAGAATGCCAGTTTACAAATTGATAATGAGAAATGTGCAAGCCCAGAGCTGCCTCCTCGTAAGCTGTAGATGCAAAGCCCAGTCATTTCTGGAAGAGGGATGTGCCTGCAGTCAGAAGTAGGAGTCTAATTCATCCACCTCCAAAACTGGATTTCTCTGGAGGAGGTCCACGACACCGAGAATCTGCCGGCCAGAGCTGTCCCTCCCCTGGGCAGCGATGGGCCCTGCCAGTGTCTGCCTGTCTTTTTGTCGTACTTCCGTGGCTGACCCCATTCTCATGAAAATTCAGTCAAGGTATGTGGTGAGAGCCTGCTTTCCGGTGGCTTCGCAGGACTGTGCACTGACCTTTAAGGCCCACTTTAAACAGAACCCTCGGGAGTCACGCTGCTTCCTTAGCTCCCTCAGTGTCTCCAACACTGAAAACAGGATCACACACAGGTGCTAACTGTGTAAATAACTGATCACACACAGGTGCTACCTGGGTAAACAACCGATCACACACAGGTGCTACCTGGGTAAACAACCGATCACACACAGGTGCTAACTGGGTAAATAACCGAAATGGGGCAGGGGCAGGATTTTGAACTTTAATCCCTTTGGAATTTTATTTAGAGATTACTTCTGGACTCTGAATTGACTAGCTTGGTTCTGTTTGCCGCCAGGCCGACTAATGACCCTCATGTCCCACTCTCTGGATGAGGACCAGTTACCCAGGGGCAGTGCTGTGGGCCCAGTGCAGGGACCCTCACTTGACTCCGGGTTGATCCCTAGCAACTCCGAGGGGCACCCCAAATCCTGAATGAAAGTTACCCTGAATCATCTTGGTTTCAGATATTTAACTTAGATTTGATTTTTAAATCAGCAATATCAGACTGTTCCTGTCCAGGGTAAGCTGCCTCTGGCCAGAGCACGACCTCCGAGTTGTAGACATTCTACTGGAATTAAAAGCAGAAAGAAACTTACTTTGCCAATGTTAGTGTTGTCCAGGGCTGCATCCACTTCATCTAAAACAAAGAATGGAGCAGGCCGAAAACTAGAAAAAAATGACAAGTTATAACTTTGTAACCTGGAGAAGGTTAAAAGTATTCAGAATAAATAGGATACACCCTTTGGACATGGCTGTCTAGGTCTCCAGTGACCGCTACCTTGCTGAATCCAATGCTCAGTCCGCATCCCTTGTGACCTTTGCAGGAGATCCCAGCGGCCCATCCGCCTGTCCTCTGCTCTTCAGGATGACAGGGTCTCCGCCCCCTGCCCCACCCACTGCTCCTTCCCAGGGTTGCCTGACACCCCTCTTCTCTCTATTTAACACTGCTGTGCCCTTGGGTTCTGCTTAGAGCCCTCCCCTACCTACTCAGCTCCCTTGGTGGCTTCATGTGCTCTCAAGGTTTTGAGTGCCACCCAGATGTATGGGGATGGCTCCCACATGTCTGCTGAGAGTTCCGATTTCTCTCCTGAACTCTCACCTCACACGTCTACCAGCTTACTCAACAAGTCCATACCATGGGTGTCTAATAAATAGTTCAAACTCATCCAGAATCAAACTCCTCACCTGGCCCTCCAAACCAATTCTCTGTCGTGGCCTTTTCCATCTTGGTTAATGGCAGTTGTTATCACTCTAGTGGATTAGGCCTAAGTCCGTGGCATCCTCATCCATCCCTGAGTCCTTCACATCCCACGCTCTGTCTGCTCAACCTTTTGCTCTCACTCTGGTCCAATCTGTCGTTATCTTTCACCTTGGTTGCTACAGTAGTTTCCTAACCCCACGCCCGCCACTGCTGCATACAGTCTATTCTCTACAGCTGCCGGGCTCACGCTGGCCTCAGGGCCCTTGCACTTGTTGATCTTGTCTAACATTCTTCCCTTGGCTATCCACATCACTTGCCCTCTTAATTCCTTCGTATCTTTGCTCAAAAGTTACCTTCTCAAGGGGCCTTCCCGGACGACCCTTTAACACAGCAAACCCTTCCCTGCTACTACCTGTCCCCACTCCCTCCCTAATTTTTTTTCTACAACATCTGTCATTTTCTCAGTCTCCACAGTATAGAACTCGTTTGCTAATATGCCTTATTGATCATCCGTCTTCCCCATCTAGAATGAAGTATCTGAGACGTGTCCAGAAAGCAGGGTCCTAGAGAGGTTCGGGCGAGATGAGCATGATTCAGGGAATGCTGGGAGGCAAGGATTTTGTTTTGTTCACTGCTGTCCCTCCAATGGCTACACCATTGATGCACAGTAAATATTTAATGAATATCCGCTGAATGAATGGATGGGGGTGACACCTAGAAATAGTTTTATTCTAGTAAGAGTTACTCTACCCAGGGTCATGTTTAGATCCGTACCCATGTTGTCCCCAAAGTCCCTCTGCGTTAGTAGTGTTTTCTCTGTCTTTTCTGTAATGACCTATTCCTTCTCCTTTTTGAGAATGGTAAAAATCAGTTGTCGAGCTTTTATGCTGATCTTTCTGGTCATGAAAATAAAGAAGCAGCATCATCCACACCTTAGATCTCCATCTAATGCTTTGAATGTTGAAAGTTAATTGCCTTAATTTTAGCTTTTTGATTTATTTTACACACAAACAGTGCCACCATCGTCAAAGGACATGAGGGGGCTAAACATTTTTCCAGGAGAAATACTTTGCTTAACATTCTTTACTAAATAGCACATCTCTGAATATGGACTAGAAAAGTAATATATAAGTTGGACGATTTTGTTTTATTTGGGTTTGTTATTGTTACTATTTTTGGCAATTCTGATGTCACAAAGCTGAAACATTAGTAGCTGCTGATAACAGAAATGGAATAAAAATCTGTCAAAGACTGAATTCTCTCTTAGATTTGCTGTCTCAATTGTCATAGACAAAAACCACAACCTGAATTGTTTGGCTGAAGAAAATAATTTTGTATCACGTAATGCTAAATGCAACTAAAGACAAGTAATTAACAATTCCGTAGGAGGTTCATTTGGTATCTGCCCTGAAGCAGAATCAGACAGCTCACTGGGACCTTACCTGTGCACAGCAAACAGGAGAGCCAGAGCTGCCACACACTTTTCTCCCCCCGACAAATTGTCCATTGGCATGAACCGTTTGCCTGGGGCCACACAGTTGTAGCTAATTCCCTCCAAGTAGGGCTCTTCTGGGTTCTCCGGGCTAAGAAATGCCTGAAACACATGTTGGTTACTGAACAATATCAGAAAAGCAATTAGTAGGTTTCAGCTTGGATTTATAACAGTTTAAAGTATTCTGTTGGTTAGGTTTTCCTCCATTCTGATGGAAAAATACCAGTGCCTGTAAATAATGTATTTAGCTCTACATGTAATAGACAACAGGGTTATCTGGGTGGGGAGTACAGGGAAGACATTCTAACATCTATAAAGGATCAGGCCTTCCCACCAAACTGCCATTCCAACCTCAGCAGTGCATGCTGCAGTCTTAAAAAAAAGTGTTCATTCCTCAAGCACTTACTGATGAGCTATTATGGCCATGTACTGTAGATACGGAGATTAATCCTGCCCTCAAGGAGTTAATGGGACTTTTTAAACCTTACTTTACTGAAAATAAGTAAATTATTTTGGTCTGAAATTCTAAATACCTGCTCTGAGATGACCTCAGTCATAAGAGAACACTATGAGAAAGAGTAAAAGTAGATCTGTAAGGTCCACTCCATGTCTTCATCCCACAACAGTTCCCCAGTATTTGCTGTGGATACTGACAATGGGACGGAGCGTGTGCAGTGAAGAGACTGTCACTACAATGGACGTGTCTGGATTCGAATCCCACCTTCAGTTCTTTCCCTTGCCTTTGTTACTCAGGCAAACGCCACAGACCCCAGATCAACCATTTCTTAAGATCTTCCACATCACCCCACCTTCACTGCAGAGACCACTGGCAGTTCTATAAAATCAAACTAGTGCCAGACAACAGAATTCCAAAACTAAAGAAAACCTGGAAACCAAGTGATCTAATCCACTCATTTTTCAGATGAAGAAACAGGACCAGAGAGGTGTGGACTCGTCCGGGCTGGCCAGAGGTAGAGTGAGTGGGACCTGGAACACAGGTCATTGTGACAGCCAGTCTTCACGAGCTGACTCTGCCCCATAGCGGGCCACTCGAATAAAACACCCACCAGTAACACCAAGTTCCCACGCGTACATACTTGGGCACTGTTGTTTCTGCAGAGCTTCTTGTAGATTTGATCAATTGCGACTGAGACGTGCTCAAAACACTGGCTGAAAAGATCATATCTCCTCTTTTTCACCTGTTCAAACTCTTGCCTACAGATTCTGGCTTCCTTTCTGCTGGCCTCAAAAGCTAAGAGAGAATCAATGTTCTTTATTTTAGAGACCACTGAGGATTTCTTGTCCTTCAACTTTAAAAAAGCATAAAATATTTTTAAAATTTGATTTTGAATTTGGTTGTCTTGAGTAACTCTACATTTAAAATACCTCAATTATTAACTCCATGAACATGGCTGTTACAACTGATGAGACCTTTTTCTGGTAAGGCTAATTTTTAAACAATAGTGACAAGTTCTCACAGAGTATCTACTATGCCTACTATGATGATATGAAAAAATATCTGTTTTAAAATAACCAATAAACCTGTTTTTAAATTAAAGCAGAACACTTTTCAAAAAGAAAGCAATCTGCAATTCAGTATGAAAAGTACACATTAATATAAGACAACAGAGAAAAATATAAATTAAAAAAACAAAGGTACGATCTAAGGAAGACTTAAGTGTTACAGAAATCAAAACCCAAACACCCGTGAATATGATCTTGCTAACAACGAAAACTGTTTCACCATCTGTGGACTCCTGAAACTTGTCTCTGATAGTCTTCAGGTTCTCCAGGGCTCTCAGGTTGGGGGCTGCTGTCTTCAATAGGACATCTTCTTGGGATGCTACTTGTTGCAGGAGGAGTTTAAGGTGGGCTTCTATTTCTTTGTCAGATTGTAGAGCCTATTATTGGCAAAGAACAGCACTGATCAGCATGGCTTTTAGGCCCACAGAGCTAAGGTAATCAGACACAGGGCCCTTCGGGACCTGGCGCCTGCCTCACCCCCGCCCCTCATCCCCACCTTCCCTCCCTCACAGCCCACTCCAAGTCTGGTGCAGTCGGGTGCTCCTCGAGTGGGCTGAGCCTTTTCATGGCTCCAGGGTTACAGACGCTGCTCTCCTGGAGTGCACTTTCCTCCATATTTTTTAATCTGGCTTAAAAGCAACAATTCCTATATCACTTTCATTTACTCGTTCATTAAAAAAAATTAGATACCAAGGATCCAGTTACGAACACTGTCCCATCCTTGCCCTTCAATAGCTCCCAGGGAAGTCAGACACACACTGGCATCTCTGGCAGCGTGGGAACCTAACAGGCGGCCTGGGTGCAGCCGGGCAGGGAGGGGACATCCAAGCCTTCCGGAGGCAGCGCCGCTGGAGCCTGAACGATGACTAGAACTAACTCAAGCAAGGAGAGAAGGGAACAAATGGTGCAGCACGACCATCCGGGACAGTTTTCTGAACCCCCCAGAGGGCCTTCATTAATGTAAGATCAAGGTGACATTTTAATTCACTGGAAAAAGAATTATTTGAAAAATGTTGAGTAAATTGGTTAACTTAGGTACATTTTAAAAAACGGACTCATACCATGTACTAAAATAAATTTCAGATGAATTAAATAAGTAAATTAAAACAAAAACCATAAACAGGAAGAAAATATTTATATTTTTCAGTAAATGAGATGCAGAAGACTTTCTAAATATGAAAGCACTAAATAGACTACAGGACAAAAGCTTCTTTCTGATTGCCTAAAGATACCACAAATCCAGTCAAAGAGCCCAACAAATCTAACAATATGTTAACAGGAAATTAAAAGATGTGCCAGGTATTACCACTTGGCATCCATTCACCATTCCTTCCTTCCTAACACAGCCCAAGTGTGACCCTTTGTCCCACACAGTTCCCACGTGTGGGTGCAGTGGTGGGTCTGCTTGGTCTAAGACTAAGCCCACCCCACCCCAACAATGATTAGTCAGGAATGAACATGTGACCCAATTCAGGCCACTGTGATGAGGGGACTATTGCTGGAGCTTGTCTTCACTCTTAAGAACAGCACCTCTACTCTCTTCTCAGAGGTTATGGCTGTATGGCTGGAAAGCCAAGAAAGGCTACAGCCACGTTGCCTTCCTGAGATAAGCAGCCTCAGGACAAAGCCGAAAACAAAGCACTGGCTGTCCACGGGATGCCTGAGAGACACAGAGCTGCTAACCTAGAGCCCTGACCTGGATTCCAGGTCCGTGCTCTGCAGCTGTGAAGGATCTGTCACCTACTGAGGTACCGCACTGGGATGCTGACAGGGCAAATTCAAGATGCTGGACTATTCTGGTTACTTTTGTCTACTGCGGGACTTTTCCAAGACTTTAATGTTCATCAAGAATCTCCAGGCAGTGAGGTGGGGGAGGGTAGCCTTTCAAAAAACTGGCTGAGCACACTCTTCTTCTTTGGCAAGACATTTCATGGTACTTGTGTTCTGCAAAATGCACGGTGAGAAATGCTGATATAAACATTTAAAAAGTAACCGGGCTATACTAGTTCTTCAAAAATAACCAGGAAATCTACTTTTACCCTAAACTTCTGCTCTACAGTCTAAAAGTCATTCTGCAGCACTTCAATATTTAATTTTGCCGTGAGTTAATCGCAAACAACAGAAACCTTCCGTTTACCTTCAGGTCCTCTCGTAGAGAGCTGTAGTCTACCTCAATGGCTTCTTCTTTTTCATATATGTCAACTGTCGCCTGGGTGCTTTCTGCTTCAGTTCCCAACTGAAAGACATGAAGCCCCCTCCTTGTTACCCGAAACGTGATCTCCCCCAAGTCCCCCAGTTGACTGCCACCTCACTCACACTCAAAATCCCTGCGGTGACCCACAAGGTCAGGACGGTCTGGTTCTGGCCATCTGGCTCTCCGTCGCCCCTTTAACTTCATTCCGTGCCAGCCTCCCCTGTGCTCCCTCTGCTCCAGCCTCTCCAGTGGGACAACTTTCCTCCCATGTCGGCATCACTCGCCCTCTTACCGCTCTACTTCCCGGCCATCCTTGCTCAGGCCACTCACGGCCTCTCCACCTGAGACTGCAAAGCACCCACCGATACTCTTTGTTCTCCCTCCTGCTTTAGTTTTTTAGCCCGTGTCACCACCAGACACCCAAATATTTTATTTGTTCACCATTTTGTTTCTGTGCCTGTCTCTCCTCCACTAGGATGTGCCTTGAGCAGTCACTGGCAACACATATTACTCTCTGATGGAAGGAAAGGACAGGAAAGAAGGAGCACGTGAATGAGCACTTATTCCGCTGTACGCTGGCTGTTGGTATAATGCTGATACCAAAACCAAGATTCACAAATTAAGAGAGAAAGAAACCTTTGTCACTCACTCCTTTCTAGATATTCTCTGACAACAAACTCAATGAAACAACTTTTGGAATCATGTCTCCATTTTATGTAATATGTGTATGTTAAAGCAGTTCATATAGAAGTTGAACTTGAATACAAAATGGAATACTGAATCCCTGAATATCTCGATTCCTGTTTTCATGATTCGGTATTGTATTTTGTGTCAAACTTCTATATGAGTCATCTGGTGTCTTGTTACTCAGTCTGGTCAGTGGGCCAGCAACAGAGAGCCTCACCAGGAGCCGAGAGAACCATAGGCTCTAAGGCAACAAAGTCCCCAGATGCCTCATGGGCACAGAACAATCTGGGCTCCAGCGATCTAGTATGTCTCCCCTACCACGTAAGAAACTTCTAGGAGAACCCCAGCAGTGAAGGTTGCCTGGGGAACACCTCCAGTGGAAGGGGAATCTCAGGCTCTATGTCATAACTGGTGTTAAGACAATTATTTCTACCCAGTGGCCCTTGTTCAGCCCTCTGGAGAGAGATCATTATACCTTATACCTTTATGGACAATCTTTTGTAGCACCCCCATCATATGGCTACTACTAGATGTGCAGACAAAATGCCAGTCACGGATCCACCACTAGAAGCTGTCTGTCTTTCTAGTAGCAAGCTTTCCCTGGAAGAAAAAATCTGACTGTGGCGTCCACCCCAACCCCAGTATCTCCTTAGGACCAAAAGGAACCAGTGTGATCCTACTTCTGTGACGAGACTTTCTTCCACTGGAGGAGGAGAATCACATCCTAAGCCTTCTCTTCCCAGCACGGCACAGTCTGGGCCTTTTCGCTCTCCTGGACACTAGACTCTTAAAAAGCATCAGGCTTGAAAAGGGGAATGCAATAGTCCAGGGTGGCTTGACCAGCACCAAGTGGGATTAAACTATCATTTTCTTTTCAGATAATAATTCTGTATCAGTTTAGTTCAATATCTTTATACCTGCTTTGAAACACCTCACCACGAATATGAAAGTCTTTCAAGCTAATTAAGAAGTAAATAATTTCGCGTTCCTAGTGGGTGTACTGGAGAATAACTCTAAGAGCAATAGTACCAATACAGCAGCGGCGCACTGGGCCAACGACATTCACTGACGTCACTAAGACGGCTCCCTCCTCCCCTCTAGTCTATGACAACCCTCTTCCACGATTACACTGCCTTTTAAACAGACTTTCTAGTTCTTTCTACAGTATAGTGAGTATCTTTTTTCTGCTCCCATCTACTTCTGCTGTTACCGGGCGTCCCCCTTTCCTCTCTCTGCACCCATTAAATGTGGACATGTGACCCAGAATGAGCCAGGGTTCTTTTCCAGGATTTTTTTTTTTTTAGTCAAAAGGAAAGTTTATTAGAAAAGGGATAATATTCCACAGACAGAGTGTGGTTTCCTCTGAGGCAGACAGTGAGAGGGACCGTGACAGAGACACTGAGAGAGAGACGGTAACAGCGCTGAGAGGGACCCGGAGTTCCTTCTCAGGACTTTTCTAACTGAGAGGGGTCATGAAAAGTTCTCTGTCAAAGCCAGTGGTTACAACTGCAGCCTTGTGGGGAAAGCTGATCTGAGAGAATAAAGCCAATAGACACTGAGCCAGAAAGAGTTCTCGATGGCGTTCAAATTCCTGGACCGAGTCAAGCACAAGACCGCCTCCTTTCCAGCCCTCTCCTCTCACCCCCATCCACTCGCCCCTTTAAAGCCACCTGAGCTAAGTTTGCTACTTGTGGCCAGAAGAGGGTTTTCTCCTTTCCTTACCTATTTGGAAGGTGATCTCTGCTAAAATAGAGAAAAAAGACTTCTGAGGCTAATATCGCATCAGAATGACACTATGAAAAAAAGTGGTCAATGTTAGCAAGAGAAAAATTGTTTTACAGATGCTTCATTCTGAAGAACCCAAAGGACTGAAGGCCTGTTCTGGAACGGGAAACCTGATGGAACTGAATGGATTTCTGACCGTCCGGGGGCGGAGCAGAAAAGGGAGGAGGGATGTGGAAGGGACCACAGAGAAGTGATTCCTTCACTAACGTACTCAGTAAGAACTCAGAGATGACTTAAGAAGCAAAACTACTATTTTCACCATTCTTTAGATTAGCTAATATTAAGATATTCTTTGCGAACTGCAGTCATACCTTTCCTAACATGAGACAGAATTATGGGTAGATATTTCCAATGAACCTGAAAAGTACTGTGTAATACAAATGTAGCGAGAAAGAAAAAGGCAAACGGAGAGGTGTCGCCATTAGTGGACCTTGGTTTTATCTCCCGATTCCTTGGAGGTCCATCCTGACCTCCTCCTGCCCTGTCACCACCTGGACAGACTCAGGCAGGTCTCTTCTGAGAACCACCTCGAGCTGTCAGTGAAGGTGCAAAGCCAGACCCCTCCACATAGCACAATCTTACAAGCGTGCAGGGAACTGCCAATGCCAGTGGGCCACCTGCACGTTGCCGCGGTTCTCTGTGGCTGACACCACCTTCCCAGATGTCTCAAACTCCAGCAGCTTTAACTCTGATTTCTCTTGGGTATCTCTATATAAGTAAGAAACTCTGGTCCATCCTATGGGTTAAAAGGACCTGGATTAGCAAGAGAGAGCAAAGAACTGCATGAAATGCCTGGTCCTCTGGACTGATGATCGCTTGGCCCTTTTCCATCTGAGGAGAAAAGAAATCTCCTCTGTGCCTAAAGGGGCGTAGAATAAACGGAAGGATCTGCAGAGCTGGGATCTCACTGAGCAGCAAAGGGCGTTACACTAAGTTCCCCACGACCGCGCTTACTTTAAAATCGTTTGCTAGAGTACCTCTACTTCAATGATGTCGTCCAGTGACCCCAACAAAAGAGTTATTTCAATGTCTTGAACTTTGCAATCAAGCAGCATATTATGCTTCTCTAGCCGTTTCTGTTCCAGAGAAGACTGAAGGATTATAACTTCTTTCTGCCGTTTTCCCACTTCCCTGTAAATATACAGATATGAAAACGTGATTATATCTTGTTTTATACAATTTCATCAAAGAAGAAAAATGTGCTGTAAACTTACATGGAAAAATTATTTTTTCCTATGAGTGCTATAAGTTTTAGAGGGATCTCGCTGATGCTTGCAATTTAAACTTTAACACTCCTGAGAAAGGCCATGAATGTAGTTAGCTAATCTAAGGGAGAATTATTCAAGAATGAGCATTCTTACTTGAATCAGGCAAGCAACACTATAGTACTTTCCTACTTCATTTTTAAATTTGTATAATTTTCAAGCTGTATTTCTCCCTCAGAATAAGCTCTACATTTTAGAGCCTCAAACCAAGAGTCCCTTAGCAAGAGAAAGTCTGAATTATTTTTACTACCACCACTAATGTAACGTCTTCTATCTTAAACGAGGGCTTGGGGCTTTTACCAGCTGAAATAATGCAAAATTTTAAAGAGGGCTTAGCAACAGAACCAAAATAAATAAATAAATAAATAAGAATTACATGGTTTTCAAGAATATGACAGAGATGTGGTTCTGTTTAAACTTAAAAAAAAATCAAGAGTAAACAAACTTTAAATGCGCTCAAAAATCTAAGACACAAACTCTCTAGCTGTATCCTGAAGCACTGAAGGTCTGAGCAGTGAGGGAAAGTGTGGGATGCCGAGAGGCTGAGCAAAAGCAGAGCACACTTCATGTGAGCGCTCACTGTCGTGTCAATCATGCAGGAAAGCAGATGTCACTGTGGTTAACAAGCCAGTTGATTCATAGTGTTATTGTCAACGCCATGGCAAGTACAAATGCTTATCGTGTGCCAAGTACTGTTCTAAGTGCCACATAAACAGTCACTCATTTAATCCTTATAATTATTCTATGAGGTAGGCACTATTATTATGCCCATTGTACTAATGAAGAAATGAAGGCATAGTACTTAAGAAGCAGAGCTGGGACATCGGCCACAGAATCACAGCCCTCACTGGCTACACTTCGTCACATAAATGGACTAGCGAGAGACTCTAAAAGGAAAGATGCCAGTGTCAAGAGGAATTTAGCATAAGGGACCATGTTTTATACTGGTCCATGTTTTCATCGGCCAAAATGAATTATTCACTCTGAAGAGCTAACCACCCTTCCTGGTTTTCCTCCAAATGAGAAAGCTTGAAAGGTGTGATGTGGGATCAAAAGCAACAGAGGATACACATTCAAATAATAAAACTTCCCATGATAAATTTTGAATTGATGGTAAACATTTTTAAAACTCTGGTTATGGTCTTTCAAACTGATAAACTTAATTACCTATCAACAGCCAAAAACTTCTTCCGTTCCTCTTCAATCTGAGCTTGGATTTTCTCAATGTCGGAATTCTGAGTGACAAATATGTCCTTAAGTTGCTGCCACTTCTCCATGAGTTCATCCACAACTTGCAAACAATTTTCTTCAGCCTGAATGGAAATGACTTGCACTGTAGATTCACCATCTTTTACATTAATCAGGTCAATGGCTCATCTTTTTAGCATTAAAACTCAGCTAGTCATTCTGAGACAAACCCTTCCTGCGTGTGCCTGAAGCTCTCACGGCACTTGACCTGTCCCCATTGCACACTTCTTGGAAACTGGTAATCGCTATCTGCTTGTCTGTGTCCTTCACTTCAATTCAGTCCTCAGCTTAATGCCACCTGACTTGTTTCCATTGTCCAGTGAAAATGTTCTTGCTATTACAACCTCTTAAGTAGCAAACTAAGCAGACATTTTCCAGACTTCACCTTTTTGACAACTCTCATCACTTCCTCCTTCCTGAAACTCTAGGGCTTCTACAATGTCGCCCCATCTGGCTCTCTTCATAACCTACGGGACCACTCCTGGAATTCCAGCCTTGCTCCACTGCTCTTCACTGCCTTCCTTTGCCTGGGAGTCTCAGCCACTCACATGTGGTTTCAATTTGCCTCCATACACCAGCCTAGACTTTTCCTGATAACTATGTCTGATAACAATTACCTGCTGGAAATTGCTCTCTGGATGTCACATAGGAAACTTAAGTGCCACAAGTCCAGAATTTTCTCTCCTTAACCTGCTCCTCCCATCCACCAACCGCCCAAGTCATCTGTGGCATCGCCCTCCACCTCCTGTCCCACTTCGACATCCAATAATCCGTGAAGTTGTGCAGATTTTACTTTAAGTAGTTCTCAAATCTTCCCCCTACCTGCCTTCTAGAAGCGTCAGGAGCACGACAAATATTTCCTCAATGAAGGAAGTCATCATTTCAATGACAAAGCACTTCAGCCCCCATTACTAATTACCTTCTTTAGGTTATCAATGTCTTCTCTGCCTTTCTGGATAGTTTCTTTTAACGTGTTGATCTTATTTAGTTTCTTCTTCAGCTGATTGCGACTATATTCGAGTTGAATATTAAGCCGAGTTTTTTGCTTCTCAAATTCTAATCTAATAAAGTCAAGCATTAAAAGTGGTAAACATAGTCCTTCAATCCTTTTTGTCTTTTTACTGTTTATTATGGAAAATTTCAAATAAATACAAAAGTAGAAGGAATATTATAATGAATTCCCATATAGTCACCACACAGCTTTAATAATTATCAATTCATAGTCAATCTTGTTTCATTCCTAACCACACTTATCACTCCTTCCCACTACTGGATTATCTGAAAAGAATTTCAGACATCATGTAATTTCATCTGTAAATATTTTAGTATGTATCTCTGAAAGTGAAGTGACTATTACTACAAACCATAAATTATAATAGATAAAAATAAAAATTCCTTAAATAGCAAATTGCTATCAATGACAAATTTCCTGAATCTCATTAAAAAAAAATATATACCGGTTTGTCTGAACTAGGATCAATCCATTGCATATGGATGTGTTTCTTAAATCTTTTATAATCTATAGGTTCCCTCCCCTCTTTCTTTAAGTTACAATTTATGTGCTTATCTTATTTAAGTCAGTGTTTTCAAATAACTATTCATTCACAAACTCCATCCTTGGCAATTCAGGAATATGTTCCTTCCTGATGCACTTTACGACTTTGTCAGCTTTGTAAACTCCTCTAAAAAATTCCAATATCAACTGTAGCTCACCCTTTCCAAACTTTCCCCCTCACATATCCTACTAATGGAATCATTTGTTCAAGAAACATTTGAAGCACTAAAGGTATCAGATATTATGCTAGATAGTACTGCTTCAAAGACAATAACAAAACAATAGTAATGATCAAAACAAAGAGTAATATTCAGTGACAGGTTACTAATAAGCCAGGCACTGTTATAAATACTTTTACACGAATTAACTCACTTAAGTTGTATAACTCTGAGGTACGTCATACTGCTGTCCCTATTTAACAGACCAGGCGACCCAGGAAGTTAAGGACCTCACCCAAGGCTATCCGCACAGAAAGTGGTGGAGCCAGCATGAGTACTTCGCAGGGACAGAATCCCCGCTCTTAACCACTGGCAACACTGCCTGCGGGAAAGCCGAGAACAAACCCTCGAGGGATTTGTTTCTGCTGTGGAGGCAGGCAAACGCTCCTTCACTTGGCTTCGGGACGCCACACTCCTCCAGCTTTCCTTTCTCCTCACTTGCTATTCCTTAAAGTTCCTTCTCATCTCTTTGACTTGTTAACATGATCTGGGATCGCCTTTCTAGCTACGTTCATTCTCTTGGTAATCTTATCTAGTCACATGACTTTAAGTTCCATTGATATGCTAACCGTCCCCAAATTTACACTCCCAGCCTAGACCTCTCCCTTGAACTCATAACTTATATATTCAACCACTTACTCTCCATCTCCAAATTGGATGGCGAGGCATCCTAGCATACATAAGGGATCAGCTACTAAAAGTAATAGGAGGGTTTAGCAAAGTTATCAGATGTTTGCTCAATGTAAAATTTGATACCACTTTTCTACATTACTGGAAGACAACTAAAAAAAATCATAAAAATACATACTATACATAAGAGAAAAAAACTGTAAAATATCTAGGAATTAATAAGAACACAGATTTCTATGAAAAAAACTTTTAAATTCTATAAAGGATAAGATAATTAGAATAAATAAAGAGACATTGGATAAAAGATGAGAGACCAAAAATTTTGAAGATGTTCTCCCCAAATAAATCTATAACTCCAATGCGATCTCAATCAGAATTCCAGGTGGATTTTATGAGAAGCTCAATAAAAAGTGATAGGCAGAATTCTTTAGAAAGAAAAACTATTGAAGTTCAAGTAGACTTCAGGAACAAGGAATATGACAGAATTATAAGGCGGATAAAGAGATTAATTCAGCAAAAACATAACAATCCCAAATATGCATGCACCAATCACGACACTTTAAAATATGTGAAGTAAAAACTGAAACTAGGAGAGACTGACAGACCTGAAAGCATACCTGGAAGTTTCAGTGCCTCTTCGTGACTGCTAGAACGAGCCAGAGAATCAGGAAGCACACAGAAGACCTGAGCAATACCAATCAACTTAACCGTCACTCAGAGGGCACCCGTCCAACAGCAGAATGTATATTCTTTTCAAGCACACATGGAACATTTACTAAGAATACATGTTATGCCATCGAACAAACCTCAATCAATTTAAAATGATTGAAATGATGCAGAATATATTCCTTATCACAATGGAATTACTATAAAAATCAGTAACAGAAAAATATGTTATATCTATTAACATCCCAGTATCCGTTAAATTAAACAAGATGCTTCTAAACACCCATGGGTCATAGAAAGGAATCACAGAGATTTTAGGAAATATTTTAAATGGAATGAAAATGAAAATACAACAAACCAGAAGTAGCAGGGCAGTACTTAGAGGAAAATATACAACTTAAAATGCTCATATTAGAAAAGAAGTTTAAAATATATAATGTAAGCCTCTATCTTAAAAGCTAAAAAAAAGAAGAGTCAATTAAATTCAAAATAAGTAAAAGGAAGGAAATAATAAAGAGCAAAAATCAATAATATAGAAATAGACAAACCATATTGAAAATCAATGAAGCCAAGAATTGGTCTTAGAAAGGATCAATAAAATTGAGACACCTCTAGGTAGACATCAGGAAGAAGAGAAAGGAGACAAATAACCAATATCTGAAATGAAAGAGGGGACATAAGTACAAATCCTACAGATATTAAAAAAGATAAAAGGGAACATTAATAACTTTGTTAATAAGTTTGACAACTTGGATGAAATACACAAATTCCTTGAAAGACACAAACTACCACAGCTCATTCAAGAAAAAAAGATATCCTGAATAGCCCTATATCTATTAAGGAAACTGAATTTGTAATTAAAAACCTTCCCACAAAGAAAGGGAGTGGCCCCAGTGGCTTCATTGGCAAATTTTACCAAACATTTAGGATAAGAATAATATAATTCTAAAGAAGCTTCCAGAAAAAAATTCTTGCCTCATTTTACGAAGCTGGCATTACCCTGATACAAACACATGACAAGACACTGCAAGAAAAGAAAACTACAGACCAATACACTTATGAGTGTAGGTGCAAAAATCCTTAACAAAATTTTAGCAAATCAAATCCAAATATTTTAAGAAGACGTGACCAAATGGGGCACACCCTAGGTATGCAAAGTTGGTTTAACATTCTAAACTCAACCAATGTAATTTATCATATTAATAAACAAAAAACCCCAACCATACAATCCTCTCAATAGATGGAAGAAAGAATATTTGACAAAATTCAACACTCTTTAATAACATAGAAATTTCAGCAGACAAGAAATAGAAGGGAACTTCTCCAACCTGCTAAGGATTTAAATGTGAAGGATTGCATGTTTTGCCCATCTGAGACTGGGAATAAAGCAGGATGTCTGCTCACCACTTTTATTTATTCAACATTGTACTGAAGGTCCTAGCTAGTCCAATAAGAAGACAAGAAGAAAAAACAAAAGCCAAATCAATTGGAAAGGAAAAAATAAAAATTTTAATTCACTGACAATATGGTCATTTTATGGGAAAAATCCTAAGGAACCTACAAAAGAGCTACTAGAACTAATAAGTTTAGCAAAGTTTTAGGCTACAAGGTCAATTTATAAAAAACAATTTCATTTCAGTATACTATCAACAACCAATCTGAAATTGATAATCAGAAACAATTCCATTATCAAGAGTATAAAAAATGAAGTACTTAGAAATAAATTGAGCAAAATATGTGTAAGATCTGTACACAGAAAAATAAAGAACATTAACAAGCGAAATTAAGGGACACCTACATAAGTGAAGATAGACACCATGTTTATGGGTTAGTATTGTTAGGATGTCAATTCTTCCCACATCAATCTATAGATTCAATACAATCCTAATCAAAATTCTAGCAAACTTTCTTACAGCCACTGAATAGCCGGTCCTAAAATGTACACAAAAGTGCAAAAGACCTATAATAGTCAGGGGCTTGACCCTCCTTGTCTACTGTAGTAGCCTCTGTGGCTAGAAGGGTGCCTGGCTCATGGGAGGCTTACAGTAAATAGGTACTGAAAAAATGAATGAACCATGAGAGCATTACAGAGAATTAAAAAAAGAAAATGGGCCAAACTATTGATAGATTTTATTTCATTATGGGATAATGACTAATTTTTAAAAACATTTTCTCTATTTCTTCCAAGAGGCATGTATTACTTTTGTATTTAAAAATTATATTTGATTATCATATCTATATGAAATGACAGAGGCTAGCTCAACTTACTGTGGTAATCATTTCATAATATATGTAAGCCAAGCCATTATGCAATACACCTTAAATTTATAGTGATGTACTGTCAATTATAGCTATATAAAACTGAGGAAAAAAGAAGTGCCTGATAGGAAATAAATAATCATCTAGATGAGTATAAGTACAGTGAAGTCTAGATCTTAAATAATCTGTAATTATAAATATTTTATTTCCTGTTTTTGCATGATCTTAAGTACTTTTGATATAAGGTGACTATATCTTGGGAAAGAGAGTACCTGCTGACTTGCAATATAACTTTGTCATCATCACTACTGTACACTTAAATTCAGATTTCATGCAAAAAATTAGTTTTGAATAAATACATGCATATAGTACAAAATTTAAATGGCATAAGAATATACAAAAAGTGAAATATCGGTTTCCCATCCTCTCAGCGCCCCTAGAGGCAACCACGCTTACGTTCTAAATCTATCTGTGTGTATTTTCCTTCAGACTGACATTTGTCTTCTGATTTTCTCCATGGTCCTTTCGTTATACAAAAAAATTTATTTCTATACATTTGCATTTTATCAAGCTTTTCTTTTATGGCTTCTGGGGTTTATGCCATACCGAAAGATCTTCCTTAATTTGATATTTTTTTAAATTCTCTTATGACTTAGTCTAATGTTTTTCGGCCTTCATTTTAAATCTTTGATTCAGCTGGAATTAATCTCAGTCTAAGGAATGGGAGAGGTCCAAGTACATTTTTTCTAGGTTGCTAATACATGTATCCCAAAATGATTTATTGAAAGGTATATATTTTCTCTACTGATATAAAATGCCACCCTTAAGTCGAGTTTCTCTTATAGATATATTTCTGGACTCTGTGAGCTAGTACCTCAGAATTTTAATACAGCTTTATATAATGTTTTAAAATATGGGAGTTCTAGTCCTTTCTCATTACCTTTTTAAGATTTTTCGTGACTAGTTCTGAATGTAAACTCTATAAATCAGCTTGTTTAGTTAATAACAAATCTTGTCCATATATGTTTGAGATGATATTTAAATTATAGATTAAATTAGAAAGGACCAACTTCTGTATAATAATGAGTCTTCTTATAAAAGAACTAGTATGCCTTTCCTTTTTATTCAAGTTTGTTTATATCTGTCTTAATTAAAGCTTTCTTTATATATGCTTTCACATTTAGCAAGTTTATTTCTAAGTACTAAGTATTTTACCTTTTTCCTCTTTAATGTAATTGGGATATTTTCTCCCAATACATTGTCTCCCTAGTATTCTGCATGTAATAAAAAGCCTACGAATTTTTATATTAATTTAAAAATTATTTTTAAATAAAAATTCACATTAATATTTGTATTCAGCTATATTACTGAATTCTCTGTTTCTAGTAGTTTTCATTTGTTCCTTAGGAATTTCTAGATACATATTATATAACCTGCATAGTGAAAAATTTACCTCCTCCCTTCAAAATTTGTATACCTTATTGATATTATTTACCTAACTCTACTGATTAGTATCTTCAGAAGAATGTTAGAGAACCGAATATACCTATCATCTCTAGTTTTACTTCTAGTGTCACTCCATTAAAACACAATGCCAATTTAGAATGAGATATATTTTTTAATATCCCAGGTATCTATTAACGTTTAAACAATTTTTAATTGAAAATGGGTACAGAATTTTGTCAAGTGCCATTTTTGTCATCTACAGAGTTGATCATGTGATTTTTATCCTTTGACCATTAATATAAGCCATTCTTTTATTTCTAGTATGAGGATCACCAGATAACAGTATACTGTTTGGCTTTTGTTGCACTGCTTGTTTCTATTTAATCTCATTTTATTCAGTTATTTATAGGTGAAATGGATTTATAGTTTCTTATTGTATGTATCTTTTTGGATTTTGGTATCAACGTCATGTTCATTTCATAAAAAGATATGTTTCTTCCTCTTCTATACTGTGAAGCAGTTTAAATATTGAAGATTTGTTTAAATATCAGACGTTAAAGTTTCCTGCACCTTTAAAGTTTGCTGGGATGATTCATCTGTGAAACGATTTGTGCCTGGTGGGAGTGGATAGAAGCGTTTTTACTTTCTTTTCCTATGGTAACTGGCCTTCTTAGATTTTTCTACCTTGTTAATATACTATTTCTTGAAAATTACCATATTTTATCTACAAAAATAAATATTTAGAGAACTAAGTAAAATGGCATCTTTTAATAACCACTGTGTAATTATGTCCCCATTCTATTATTTTATGTTTTCTCTCTTTAAAAAATTATGAAATAAAAGAATTAGATCTCTTTATAAGAATATGAATGTTTACTTGCTATTTCTTGATGAAATGAAATAAAGACCTCAGACATGATTCCCTTAAAGTATGAAATAATAGTTACAATTATATGTGTAAACTGTTTATCAACATTTTAAAATAAAAATACCTTTTTTGATCAATTTCTTGTTGCTGTTTAACATGTTTTTTCTCAAATTCACGAATATTTTCCAAGCCAATTTCTTCACAGAAGTGTTGAAAAATATCATCTTCAACCTTTTATTTCAAAATGATTGGTTTAATAATTAATTTTAAGGAAGTATAGAGATAATACTTAAATCTAAGTTTTTCCCATCAAGATTTTCCTGGATTAGGCCAAAAACTAATCTCAACAAGCATTATTGTACTCTGAGGAGCCAGTGCTTTCTCGTTAACTTAATAAATTACATCCATCTATTTTCAACTTTCTTATTCTAAAAATTAAATAAGAAAGGTCATAACTAGTTTTATTAAGAGTTTTGTTTTTTTTGAAATGTTTAAAGCAAAACTGGAAGCATTTCAATTACATTAGCCACACCAATATGTATTTTATGTAAACAAATAAAATATTCTTTATATGAGTAATCTATATAGTGTCTTAGGCAGTATAAAGCCAAGAGGACTAGAGCAAAGAATTAAGATTCAAAAAGATTTTAAAAATCTAGAATGAGCCAAATCCAAAAAAGGAACATTTAACCTCAATATTTTTAAAGCCCTGCATTTACGTAAAATTATAGGATAAAGAGACCTATTTTAACAGCAGAATACGTTAAAAATTTTTGGATTTTAGATGAATATAAATTAAATATGAATATTGATACAATAGTAAGCTATGGTTTATGTAAGCAGATAATCCAAATGCAGAAAGTTACAATTCTATGTGTAGCGTCCATGGTACTCTGTACTGGTCAGACAGTACTTTGACATTATGCTTGGTTCTGGGCACTGACAAACAATAGAGCACCCAGAGGATAGTCACCAGGACTGGTCTTCATTCCATGTTAAATGTAAAAGCTTAAGGAATTAGGGGCATTTAACCTAGAAAAGAGATGATTAAGGTGATAATAGAACTGTGATAAAAGCAAAGGGTGGAAGTTACTGAGTGTTAGTGTGACCCTTTCTAAGGATTAAAGATAAGCAACAGTGGAATGAATTAAACCAGAAAGTTCCTGTCACCATCAAGCAGAGGCTAGATGGCCAAATCTTTGCTGCCCCAGAGCCAAGCACTGTGCCTGGCAAATACAATAAATGTACCAGAAATAATCACTGAGTGAATGAGTAATCTCAAAAGATAATCCGAATGACAAAGTTCTTTCTTTCCTGGTGTTAAGTGGGAGAAAGAAGAGGCTGTAACTTTTACAAAGAGCAAGGAGAGGCTGGAGAGCAGAAGAGAGTAACTACGCACTGGTCACTGCCTCTTGAGATGAATAATAGTAATTCTCAAAAGACACAAGAAAATTAACGTAACAAACCAGTAAAGCTGAGTACTTATCACATTTTGCTTTAGCACATATTCAAGAATCTTAAATCTGGTATCTGGTATAAAACTGTAATAAATATATCATTCATGACCTTATCTATCTTTCCCTGAAATTCTTCAATTCTTTGTTGCCGTTCTTTGATTCCTTCACTCAACATAGTACATTGAGACTCAATATTGAGTAGTTCACTTTGTAGCTGAGATTGTTCCTAGTTACAAAAGAGAAAAGATTTACTTTTTAACACGGCTATTTTAGTTTTCTATAGTGAAGCCAAACACATAATAGGTATCTTTTAGAATAAAAAGGGAATCTACGAGGTAAGGTAAATTCAGGTACAATTGTATAACAAGACTAACAACCATAAAAATAAAGTAACTAAATGACCATAATACAATCTTAATCATGGGGTAAAGTGTAAAAATAATATGGTGCTATATAAATATAACTCCTGAAATTCTATGTTCTGGTTCTAATTTCTACAAAATTTTATGTAAATCTATATTACCCGGTAAAAAGCAGCAAGGTGCTTCTTTTTAATAATCTCCAGTTCACTTTGCGAATATTTGAGTCGTGTATGAGTTCCTTGTACTAGAGTCTGTATTTGTTTCAAATCGGCTTCCTTGCGAAGCATCTTCATTAAATCCTAAAGAGGAAGAGGATTATATGAGAACGTTTCGCAAAAGAAAAGCACTTTCACTTTTCAAAGTGCTTTCGTATGTCATAATTCATTGATGTTTTACATATAACCCTATCCACACTCCATCCTCCCTTCTTCTGGGCAGTTAAGAACTTAAGCCATCGGGAGTAATCAAGTAACCAAGACACCATACACCATATAGCTAACACACTTCCTAACAAGAAACAGGCATGAAAACTGAGGAATGGGAGTGTCTGTTCCACCCAAGGCACATAAATGGGATCACATGACAAATGCTGCCTTGCTTTTAGCGCTCCTGGTCTTTTTGCTCGCCTCCTTCATTCCCTTCGTCCTTCACCTACCCTATTACTTAACCGAACTAACTCTATAGTACATGTTCTGTATTTTTACTCCAAGTCCTTACAACATGAATACATTTGTATACATAGTCACCAGTATTGTTTTTTCAGTCTTATGTTGCAAATTTAGGATCATATTGAGCTTTTCTGCCTCCAGCTTCTCTCACCGTTACTCAAAAGTCAACCAATAAAGCTCTAAATTCATTCTTTTAAAGGCTGCATATTATTCCAGAGTGTGGCTGTACTACAATTGTTCAATTAGTCTCTAAATAATGGACATTCACTTTGTTTCCAGGTTTTTACCCCCACAAACAATGCAATAGATTCCCCAGAGTGAGATTGACGGGTCAAAGGTATTCATGTTATTTTAAAAGCTGGTGCCGATTGCTTCTCCAAAGGCTGTAACAATTCACATTTCTAGAAATAATGCGTGAGCATGTTTCTTTACATCTCCACCAGCATATATATTTTTCCAAGTCTTACTGATAGGTATGAAGTAATCTTAACTTAATTAATATTCCTCTGAGTACTATATTCTATATTGAGCACTTTTTCATGTTTACTTGCCAAATGGATTTCTTTCTCTGAACTGCCTAATTCTATCCTTTGCCCAGATGTTTCTATTATGGTTTCTCTCATGTCAATTTGTAAAAAGTTCTTTGATAGCACGGAACCTACAGCTTTTGTTTTAAACTTTTAAAAAATGTATACCATGGCTTGTATCCTCATTTAAAAATTATTTTACATTCAAGTTTTTAATCTGTAATTTATTTTTGTTATAATATGGGGCAAAAAGTTATTTTCTCTAGATGTACCAATACGTTTATTAAATTATCTTTTCCCCCACCAAACTCAAACATCATTTTGTTATATACTAAGTTGTCAAATATGCTAGGCTCTGTTTCTGGAATTCTTATTCTATTATTAGTCTGTCCCCTCCTATACCATATAACAACGACTTGATTACAATGGCTTTGCACAGTATTCTGTATGCTGGTAGGAGGAGGTCTATCTCACTCTCTTTTGTAGTATATTTTTTTACTAATCTCTGGAAATATTTTGTTTGTAAGAGTTAGGAAATCATTTATCAAATTAAAAAATCCTTGGTAGTATTTTAATTAAAACTGTGTTCAACTTATATATTAATTGGAAGACTTCTAACCCAAGAATATAGGATGTCTTTCCTTTCAGCTGTTATATACTTCAATAAGTTTTAGTTTTCTAAAAATAGTTACTGTGCCTTTATGTTTATATTTATTCCTACTGTGAGCATTTTTCCATTTTTACATGTTTTTTGCTAGTATAGAGGAAAACTACAGTTTTATTTACATAGCCCTCTCATCTTATTAAATTTGGTAGTTTTTAAGCTACAATCTTATTATGAGCAAAAAGTTAGTTTTTCTCTTCTTTTCAAGGATTTATACAAATTATTTCATTTTGTGTCTAACTATACTTACTATAACTTCCAAGTTAAAATTAAATAATAATGGTAATAGCAGATATCTATTTCCTGATTTTAACTAAAATGGTTTTAATGTATTACCACATAAGCAATTATTTCTGTTAGTTTTAGATATAAGCTATTTATTTTATCTAAATAATTTCCACCAATTACTCTTTCACTTAGTACTTTAATCAGGACTAGCTGCTAAATATTATCAAATCCCATTCTACATAAGATCAAGTTTTTTCCCTGTCTTCAACTTGTTAATGTAATGGGTTATGTTGATCATTCAACTATTAAAACACCCATGTATTCTTGGAAAAAATCCTATTCAGTCAGGTGTATTTTTATTTCATTACATTGCTGAATTCTGTATACTGATATTTAATTTAGAAATTATGCCTTTATATTCACAAGCGAAGACTTAGTTTTATTTTTGTAGTATCTTCATAATATTTGATATTAAAGTTATACTAACTTTTTAAAATAAACTGGGAAGTTCCAGCTTTTTCTATAATCTAGAATGGCTTAAATAGCATGAGAATTGTATTAGATAGAACTCAGCTGTAAGCCTATCTGGTCCTATAGTCTTTTTTTTTAATTGTGCTAAAATACACATAACAAAATTTACCATCTTTACCATTTTTAAGTAGTAATCTCCCCCAAAACCCAAGCCGTCACTCATACTTGGCCGTCCACTAGATTCAGGTGAGACACAGGTGGGAGTTCAGCATAGACATGGGTAGGAAATCAGATTCACTCCAAGTTACCACTTTCCTAGAACTTTCTCTGTGCCTAGGACTAAATTTGTGAAGTCTTTAAAAAGTTGAATATTTCCACACCTTTGACCAAAACATAAAATGTGGTCTTACGCTTACAGAAAATGATTAAAATTAGTTGAGTTAATTGTGCCAGAATATTTCCTTGAACTAAAAACTGGTCATTTGTATACATAAAGAAAGCTAAATAGGAAAAAAATAATCTGAAAGCATTCTACTGATTTAGTATCTATTAAAGTTGACATTTCAAGAAACATGGATTACAATATTCAACCAATGATACTTGATAAGATGGCAAGTCAGTTGCCAAAAATAAAGCTCAGTCCCTAGTCGTCAACATGAATTCCAAATACATAAACAAATATAAATGTTAACTACATAAAAGCGTTAGAAGGAAACATTATTAAATTAATGTTTCCTTTTGAGATCTTCAGAAAGAATAAGGTCTTTCTAAGCATGACATTAAAATCCGGAAGTTATGAAAGATTAATAAATTTGGCTACATAAAGATTAAAAACGCATGCATGACAGAAATTCAAATGTCAAACAAATTCTGAACAATAACAAGGAATAAATTTTTGATACATATAACAACATGAATCTCAACAGCATTAAGCTAAATGAATAAAGCATTACAGAAAAGACTACTTACTGTATGGTTCTATTTATATGAAATTCTAAAAGAGAAAAAGCTATAATGATAGACTGGGTTGTCAGGATCTAGAGGGCCGGGGAGGGGACTGACTACAAAGGAATTTTGGGGGTTGTTGAAAATGTTCTATCCTGACTGTAGTGGTGGTTACACAGCTACCTATATTTGTCAAAACTTACTGAATCATACACTTAAAATTAGTGACTGTTATTGTATATAAATTATACCCTAATAGAGCTGACAAAAAAATTCAAACAAACATATGACTGAGGACTAATTTACTTATACAAATAATTCTTAAAGCAGATAATAAAATAACAACCTAATAGAAAAGTGTGCACAGGAAATAAGCAGTTTGCAGAAGAAAATATCATAAAAAAAACCCAAAACACATGAAGAAATGCTCACCCTCAGTTATAATTTAAGAAATGCAATTTTTTTTTTTTTTTTTACTAATGAGGTTGGCAAATAATATTTAGTGTTGCAATCTAGGGACTCAGACATGCTCCTACAGATTTTCTTTTGATCAGAATTTAGTAATATTTATCAACGTTTTAAATGAACGTATCCTTAGACCCAGAAACTCCACATGTAGGAATTCATCTTAGAGATATATTCATATAAACAAATACATAATAATAATGACAACAAACATTTATATAGTGCTTACATACACATTTTTTAAAGCATTTTGTCTGGGTTATCCGACTTTATCCTTAAAATAACCCTCAAAGGAAGGTACTTTTATTACTCCCATTTTACAAATGGAAAAACGAAGGTACAAAGCGGTTAGGTGCCTTGTAAAGTTATACTGCTAGTAAGTGGCAGAGCCAGGATGAAAACTCAGGCAGTGTTGCCTACCAAATTCATACTCTTAAGTAGTATGTTATTCTCCCTCTCTAAAGAATGTTTAATGCTGCAACATTTGTAATAGCAAAAAATGAAATGTCCATTTTTGGAGATTTGTTAAATAAATAAAATCTATGCAATAAAATATCAGGTAGGATTCATTAAAAATAAAATGGTTCTCTATATGCTAAAATGAAAACATGAAAAAATAAATATATAAATAAAATGAAAATATGTCCAGATTATGATATTAATGAAAAAGTGGTTGCAAATACTATTTATAGCAAAAGTCTTTTACAAAACAAATAGGAAAATAATACATATACCTGCATACGCAGAGAAAATTTCCAGAGGCTATGCACTAAACTGTGTTTAGCAAATACTACTGAAATACAGCATGGGTAAGGAAAAGATTTTTATTTTTACTTTATTCCATTCTGCATTATTTGAATTTTTAAGAACTAGAGGCATGATACTTTCATTACCAAAATTTTTTAGTTTAAATACACAATTATTCTACTTAACATTCTACAACTTTTACAACATGGATTTACCTTTAATTCTTGTGTTAGCTGGGTTCTTCTGTCTCTTAAATTCTTTAACTCTTTCTCATCCCAGCATCTAGCCTTGTATTTTAAGTCACTTGACCCTCCGGAAATCACCCCAGATTTTAAAAATAATGTTCCATCAAGAGCTACTGTCTGTAAAATTAAAAAATATTTTACCGTGAAGAAATGTACATAAAAACAGGACATAATAAGGCAATTTTTATAGCTGAGAAAAACCTAGCTTATGAAGGACACCAACCACTAAACCACAAATACAAAACCCTGTTTTGCTAGGGCCCAAAGCAATTCTAGACAATTAAAAAGGTTCAAAATAAATTGTATAGTAGTTCCAAACGTCTTCAACATTAAGAAAAAATTAAGAATATTTATATTTAATATAAAATAGTTTTACATGATATACTCCTGTATTTTGAAGAATTTGACATCACATGTCAATGGTGTATTACAAAAACAGCCTTAGTAGGTTTAGCATCCCAAAAATAACACATTCTCCAAAATGGATATGAAACTGGGACTGAGAAAAAAATTTAAATGGAGTCAAAGATATAAAATAGCTTGAAGTTATAGTCCTTAAGTAAGCATATTGTTTTATGGAATAAATAAAAGTAATTCTCAGGGTTTTGTAAATGTTTCTAATTAGTCAAAGCAGGAGACCACCAGTGGAAGACTAAAACTACGTAATGTGAGCTGATAAAAAAAAGCCAACAAAAAGGAGTCTCATTTATTCCCTCATTCAAACAAACATTCCCTGAGTGACCACTGTTTGAGGCATTTTATACTGGGAACTGAAGTGGCCAAAGGGAGTGAGATATGTTTTTGACTCTCAGAGAGTCATGCTACTAGGAAAAAGTAACATATAAACATATCACAGTATAAAGTGATAAGAAGATAGACGTAAACTCAGAGTAATCTAGATGCATAATTCTGAGAGGTTCTAACAAAGCCTGGAGGTCCACAGACTTCCTGAGGAGGTGAAAGCTATCATCCTATCTTATCAGAGACACTAGTTAGGATTAAATTAATTACACTTATCAGAAAACTTAGTTGATTTCTCTCTCACAATTACAGAAGTAAGCACGCCAGGGTCTATATGGCAGCTGCATATATACAGCATAATATCCACTAGATCTTCCCAGGGTATGGTTGCCATACACAGGAACTAAAATCCAAGCTGGTCAAACATCTATGGCCATGTTTTTAACTATCATGTTACATGCCCTCTTCAATTCTAAAATCACAGTGGGCAAACAATTTATAAAATTATGGATCTTAGGTTTTTTTCAGTAGTGTCTATGTTTATTAAAAAATGTTTTCCTAAAAGTAAATGTAGTCTCAAATAGCCTATTTTCATTACATTTACAGTTAAATTCCTATTCTGGAAGCACCATATTTTTATTTCCAGACTACAATTTATTTATAGCTTATATTAGTTGCTCAGTATTGTAATCCCATGCCAACCTTAGGGGTCACTTTCCTGAAAAATACTTTGGCTGACACAATGGGGATCTCATATAAAATAAAGAGTTGGAGAAAGTTTTAAATAGTATTAAATAAAAGTTCTAGAGAGTACGGGCTGCATAAAAAATTAATTCTTTGCATCAAAAACTTTGTGGAATAACCAACCATTCCACTGAACCAACTTCAGCTGTTTTAAGAAATATTGTTTCAGTGTTATAAGCTATTAAGGTATTCTCCTACAATTTTTGTGTTATATAGATTATACATATTTTTAAAGCTGCCTTTCACTGGCATGAAAAATATACTTTAACATTTTCCTTTACTTCTAAATGGGTAAGATATTCACATGTTCAAAATCCAAAAGATACAAAAGGGTACCGAGGGGCATCTCCCCACAAAGAAGTGTCAAACATTTGATGTTGATCAATCTGAAAGGTGAAAATAGTATTTTGTTGTACTTTTAGTGGGCATTTCCCATATTTTTGGTACAAGTTTTCATATTTAAGAGCAATTACATTCTTTTTATGAAAATAAGTTTGTTCATATCTTTTGTTCACTCTTCTATATTTTTGTTCTTTTTCTTATTGATTTGTAGGCAAATTTACTGTTTACTATGAATTGCAAATATCTTCCCTGATTGCCATGTCTTTTGATTTTGTTTATGGTAGTTTTTGCCATGCAGAAATTTTTTTATGTTTATGTAAATTTATTCATCTTTTAAATAGCTTTTGGGATTTTTGTCATATTACAAAGGTATTACTATCTGAGATTAAAAATAAAATTTCCCATGGTTTCTCTAAGTACCCTTATAGTTTCATTTTTATGTTTACATTTCTAATCCATATGGAATGTAATTTGATATAAGGTATGAAGTTTAGATTCAGTTATATTTTATTCCAGATGGTACCCAGTTTTTACAAATTACTGTATACTACATTTTTATTCTTTCTTGTTTAATATGTGTAACCCTTGGAAAAAATGATCTTTTCACAAATTATCCAGCTAATGATATTTTTCTAGGTCTGATTTTTGCTATGCCATATTAAAAGGTCAAAGCATAAATAGATCTGTCTACATATGTTTTACTTAGAGTAACAACCATCCAGTCTATGGGAAGAGGAAGCAAATAACTGTTTCTCTGGTTAAGAGGAATAAATAGAATAATCACATGTATTTAAAAAGACCAGATCAAAAAAAATTTTTTACATAAATTTAAAAAATATTTTTAAATTGAGTTATAAAAGTCTTGATCAAATTATAGTTAGCAGATCTGCTATAATTTATATTATGTAGTTTATATATACTCTACGTAGTTTATAAACTAAACCAAATATCATTTTGTGATGTCACTTGCAGTGTTTGAATTAAAAAATTTTAAAATATGGTATCAAGTTTAGGAAAAAATAGGAAGTCCACGGAAAACCAAAAGCACAGATTGAAGACATCAGATAATATCTGTGAAAATGTGACATCTATCCAAATGTTTTATGCATCCTAAAGCACAGAGAAAATTCTTTATGTGGAATAATAATAGGAAGAAGATAAAACCCCTAGAATATACTTAAGATACAAATGACAAAGCTAGTTAAAATTTTGAAATAATGATAAGAACAAGATATAGCCTAAAGGGGTAAGTAAGGCTTTCATCTTACTGTGAATAGATATAAACCATTAATATTTATTGAATGAAAGAAAGAATAAACAGTCTTATCTTCATGTGACTTCTTTAAACTGACTACACAAATCTTCAAAAATCAATTTTACAAAATATATTTTACAAATATACAAAAATAAATTTTAGCATAATTAGGTAGCAAAATAAGATAGCTTAGTAGCTCACTTATTGTATCTCCTTAAATTTAATATATAGAAATCAATGACAGTGATTACTAAGACTATGATTACATTATCATTAAGATTATTATTGACAGAAGTACTAAAATATGAGTTAATCATGTTAGACGGACAATAAATTTAATATTGAAAATTACTACATTTCATAAGAATAGCCTCTTTTGTGTTAATTTGCAATACTAGACATTCCAGATCAAATGTTTTAATTACTAGTAAATAAAAAAATGACTACTACTTTTTGAAAGTTATTTGCTAGGCACTATAATAGAATTTTGCATGCTATTACTTAATTTAATCCTTTTAACTCTATGAAACACGTACTATTATTTCCCCAATATTAGATGAAAAAAACTAAAATTAGAGGTTAAAACTTGTCTAAAGTCACATAATTAATTACCAAGTAGCATCACTGGTCTTACTTCATAGCTTATGCCCTTAGGTACTCTGTAACGCTTCATCACAAATGTAGTTTTTAAAAAAACTGTCAGATAATCTGAGGAATTAAACATTGCTTAACTAAATACAAACTCTAATCAACTGAGACTAAAGTAATATTTATTTTTAAAACCAAAATTATTTCCTTGAGAGATTAGTATTCAGTAACCTCATTTCAGTTGTTTATTTCTATAACTTCAAATGTGTTAAAACCTTGAATGTGTAAAAGGAGAGCTGTATCTCCATTAAGCTACGAAAGAATTAACCCAGATTATAAAATAAGCGCCTAAAATCTTTGCTGACATTCACAAACACATGTACTATATATGTAAATGCAAGGAATATTGAGATTGAGCAAAGACATTTATTATATGAAAAGTAAAAAATAAACTGCTTTAAAGTATTATTATAATAAATCTAATTTCCAAAATATAATTTATGATCTTGGGAAATGCTACAGAAGTTAGTTTTCTTTAAAATTCAACTGAACATTATAAAAACTACTGAAGCCATTACCATCTTAGGTTCTATGTTTTTTGTCCTTATTAAAAGAGTTATATGAAAGCATTTACGTTTGTGTGTATAAGATGTTAGTCTTACAAATACTGCTTCAAATTATCCAAAAGTGCGGTCTAAAGCCTCTTACTTTCCGTCTTTCAGGTCCATTGAATGCAATGTGCCTTGCTTCTTCCACAGTCTCACAAACAAGGCCATTTCCACACACAAACTGAATTACTTTCTTCAGCTGAGGAAACTGAGTCTTTATGACATCAATCACCATTTTACAGCCTTTAATCTCCCGTAATCTTTCATTGATGGGCTTGATCTAAAAGGTTTAAAAAGTAGTTAATGTATTAGATATGTTAAAATAAAAATCAAATACTCAGGACATTCTCAAAAAATGTATATAAGCACGACAGTGAGAGATTAATAGTATGCACTTATATACAATAAAAGTTTGACAAGAACCTGATGAACCATATCCCACCATTGGCTCATGTAGTATTTATTAAAGTATACTCACCAAAAGCCAGAAACAGTAATTTCCAGATCCAACTCTGTCACTAACGAGCTGAGACAAAGCAATTTATGAGAAGTGCTCTGTGCTCTCAAAATCTTATGGTCTGGTGGGGGATCATACCCATTTACATATGTGTCAAAAGAGTGACACATATGAAACATCATGAAATTCAAAGTCATTTTAGATTTAAATGATCAGAAAAACTTTCGTACCTTCTTTGATATGACATTTAAATTGGGTCTATAAATAGATCAAAAAAGTATCTGCAATGTATTACTGAAAAACAGCAAGTATGATCACATTTTTGTAAAACAAAACCCTAAAGACAACCAAAATGTGTATAATATGTATATATTTGGGAGTATATATTTATACAAATTTGTATGTATGGAAGCAATCTAAATTAAGGAATTCAGCACTGAGGAGAGGTAAGAATATTTCCTTTATAATCTTCTGTATTAAATTTTTAAAAAATGAGTGTGCCTTGAAAAAAATCTTAAGCATGAAATAAGTAAAACAGGATTTTAACAGACAGATGAACTAGGTTAAGTAGTTTTAGTGGGCAGAAGGTATAAGCAAAAGGCGTGTCTGAACCATTAGCACCCAGCTAGCATCTGCTGAGCCCCTTCTCTGCAACACGCACTGTGCTAGGTACTCTCCCTGTAGCGATGCTTTGCAATAATCTAATAAGGTAAGGACTACTTCCTCCACTTCACAGATGAGGAAACTGAAGCTCAGGAAAATTAAGAACAGTTTGTGAGAACCAATTAAAAGTAGGACTGAGGTCAGTTCAAGCCTAGGGCATGTGCTCTTAACCACTGTGCACACTCCCTGCAGCTCAGGGTCTTGAAAGTGTGACAGAGAAAAAAAATCCCTGAAGGATATCAGTCGCGACAATGACAGAGTTCCTGTGTCAGGAATTTCGACTCTGGGTACTTTCAGGCCTCTCAATACACACCTCAAGGCTCAAAACAGCCTGCTCCACCAAAGGCTGACACATTGCTTCCTGGACCACATATTTACAGTCGAGACTCTGGGCTGGCATTTCATCAACACGCCGTACGTCTTACCCATCTCCTACTCTTTGCTATTGAATAAAACAAATTGCTGGCTAGTAGGCCAGAGCAATGTCCTCAAAATCATCAAGGTAGAATTATGGCAAAACCAGATATTGAAGAAATGATAGCATCTACTTGATATTATTTTTTGCCTGCTAATACACTAACACCAGCCTCTTGAGTGACTGACAGGCACACAAGCTATGATTTTTTTCAATCGCTACCATAGTTTTAGGCAATAAAGACATACTTTAAAAGACAAGATTTTGATCCTTTTATAGTTCATAAGCATGATGATTAAGTGTTCATGCTCTTGTGAGATGTGTGTCCCTCAAACCTGGTTATGACATCGGCGCATTACCTGTCTGACGTAAAAAAAAAATAAACAACAAAATTTTATCACTACTAAATACTAAGTATTAGAAATTTCTTACATCAAGGTAATCTAGAGCAAGGAATGTCTCGGGCTCAGCTCTTTCTTCCTTCAGAAATCGAATACAGTCTCTTGCTACCTTTTCAGAGGTTACAACGATGGCAATCATGTACCGGCCAAAAAGCTTAGTAACAGCCAACTGGTATTTCTTATGAATAGGATGACAAAGGTCAAGGAGTCTTCCAAACTTAGGTTTAAAAAAAAAAAAGAGAGAGAGAATAACAAATATATTAGTGAGGAACAATTCATTTTTTTCCAATGTAACAAAGCAACGTAAACTAGAAACTAATTTTGTAAAATTATAAACATCGGAATTTAACAGAGTCTCATTCAAATGGACGGAAGTTTCTTTATGAAATATCCATAAAGTGTCACACTTTATTTAAAAAAAGAGTAATGAAGAGGGGCTAGTTTCACCAAGGTATTAAAATATCTTACAAAGCCACAATAATTCAATAGTATTTATCTATCCCCTTGTTTACTAAATAAGAATCCATGAGGACCCCCCACCACTGCATGCAGGTACTAAGCTAGGTGTCTAGATGCTGGGTAAACAACCGGACGAAACAGATACTCTCTGACCTTACAGAGCTTTTAGCCTAGTAGGGGGGAAAGGGTATGAATAATCGGTTATTATACACATGCACAAAACAGTTATAACAGACACTGTGATAAAGCACAGAGCACTGAGAGTATACGACAGGAACCAGGTTGACCTGAGAAGTCAGGGAAGGTTTCTCACGAATAAGTGGTATTAGAGCTCTGAAGATTGGTCAAGAATTAATTAGCCTGAAATTCAAAAAGTTTACTTAAGAATGTCAGAATGGCAACTGTTCTGTAACCATGCTCCCTGGAATATCTGAAGAGTCAATTTCGTAACTTTAGATTCTTTCTTCATTTGCTAGGTTCTACTTCAGGAGTACCAATTTCTTATTTGATCGTGATTGTCTTTAATATTGATTATCCTGCTTTGTTTTTTTCTTCTCCATTCACCTGTGACTATAGTAGTCCCCCTCTGTGTTGTCGCCTTCATGGTTTCAGTTACTGTGGTCGACCACAGTCTGAAAATATTAAATGGAAAATTCCAAAAATAAATGATTCGATAAACAATTCATAAATTTTAAATTGCACACCATTAGTCACGTAGCAGCCATCTCGATGATGATCGGATCGACTGGTGGGACTGCGGTGCTTGTGTTCGAGTCACCCTTATTTTACTTCACAGTCGCCCCACAGCGCAAGCGTAGTGATATTGGCCATTCCGATGTGCCAAAGAGAAGCTAAAAAGTGCTTTCTTTAAGTGAAAAGGTGGAAGTTCTAGACTTAATAAGGAATGAAGAAAAAAAATAAAACTGTGCTGAGGATGCTAAGATCTACACTAAAAACAAATCTTTTATCAGTGAAATTATGAAGGGAAAAAAAAAATTTGTGTGCTACTTTTGCTGTCACACCTCAAACTACGAAAGTTCCAGCCACAGTGTGTGATAAGTGGTAAGATGAAAAGGCATTAAATTTGTGGGCAGAAGACACAAATTTACTGAAGAAATCCATATCCATATCTCCATATACATCTATCTATCCCTCACATATACACAGGGTTTGGCACCATCTGCCTGTTCGGGTGTCCCCGGGCGTCTTGGAGTGGATTCCCGTGGACGAGGGAGGACAACTGTAACTCAAGCCCTACTCCGAGGGCAGCACTGCTCAGCTGTGTAACCCATTCCTCGCTACTTGCAATTTATTAGTTCAGTAATGTTTCTTCTTAATTTTTCTTAGTTGTATATTTTACTTTTCATTTTATTGTTTTAGCTCATATGAGTCTAGTTTTATGAATTCAAGCTCTTATTGTCCATAGTACGAAACACGTATGGGGAATTTTGTTCGGTAACCTTCTTCCAGACTAGTCTTTGACTTCTAAATGCTTTTAAAATCATTTTTCTATTATTATATGTACCTATAGCTGCCATAGCAATTCTTTTCACCTCGCTTGTGTTTAATGTGGACAGCTCTGTTCAGACCTTTTATTTGCTGTGGATAACGTTTTCGATTGCCTCACTTAGAACTGAGATGGTTATCTCCTCTGAGTACCAGCTGATGGAGTATTTTCTGTTTTACCTCCCAGGTATTTTCCGATCTATTTCCTATGATCTAAGGGCTTAGAGGACAGGGGCAAGTGAGAGCTGAGCTAAGGCTCTGCATATGCTTTGTTTGAATATCTGAGTTTTGCTCTTTCTTCTGAGTTTTAATTAATAGTCCATATTAAGGTTCCTTTACCTTGGGGGAAGAGGACAGATCCTATTTTGGGGGGAAGGCTTTGAAATGGCTTTCAATTTAATGAGTTCTCAAGACTTCATTTTTATCTAAGAGCATCAGAGGTTCATATTCTCTGATCCACAGTTTTAATCAAAAGGAAACAAATAGACATGAATTTGCTTCTTGCTATATTAAGGGATACTAAATGAGATGTTTCAGGAATTAATTTATCCGTTTGCCTTCTGCAGAGTTAAAAATAAGGATTGCTATACTTCATTTTTTAAAAAATCCTGGGCTATTATCATTTTCTGAAGTTTACGGCATTAGATGTATGAGCCCCTTTCCTTGTTTGGTTGTTGAACTAGGTTTTTAAAACTAGTTTTTGTCCTTTTGTTTGGTACTGGGGAAAGGATTCTGTGACCAAGCCTTATTCCTCCATCATTATCTAAAAGTCAAGACCAACATTTAAGAGTCAGAAAGTCAGAAGAGGTGGCCAGAAAGGAGGAAAACCACGAGAGTGTGGCATCATAAAGGCCAAAGGGCAGGTGTTTCAAAGCAGAGTTAAGTGGCTAACTGCCAAATGCTGAAAATAGGCCACGTTGAAATAAGGGCTGCACAGTGTACACTGGGATTAGGGACAAGAGAGTGAGATGCCAGACTCCAATACCAAAAGAAATAATTTTGTGAAGTTGACACCCTAAGCAACAGATTAGATATTACTGTATTGGGGCTAATGAAATACACTAGCAATACTGGATGCACAGTCAGATTTAGAGAACAAAACTTCATTGTTATAAAATCATGCCAATGATGTCTATTGAAAATAGAATTAAAAAAAATTGAAACCATGAAGAATATGAGGTTTGAGGATATTTGTCTGGAGCGGGGCAGACTACTTCACAGTACCCATGTCCTTTGGGGATACTGGCCATAACTTGGACTTTCTGTGTAACATGTTTATGTCAATGTTTCTCCCCAATAATCATTTATCTATAATACTACTGGAAGTTACTTACATTTTACCCCAATTATTTACTATTATATTTTAAATATAAATAATTTAAAACAAAACTTAAAACTTTCTGAAATAATTCTGCTTCCATATAATAACACTTTTAATCCCAAATAAAAAAGTTTAACCTTTTTGTTTAAATTAACTATTCATTCTAATTACCACAGAATCTGGGTAAAGTCTTTTAAGGTGTTCCAGAACTTCTGCTCTCTTCTTCTGACGTTTCCCCTCATGGTTATCAATGCCAGCATTTTGCAGTTCACTTCTAATAAGAGTCATCTCTTCATTAATTTCAGAAATTCTTGATTTTGTTTTTTCAATTTCACCCACTAGGGTTTCCTCTTGCTGTTTCTTCTCCTTCAAGCAATCGCTACATAACAACAACATAAATTATATGGTAAAAAGAAAAACCAAATTTAGGAATTACAAAATACCATATAGTCGGGTCTGGCACCGCAGGGGAATGGAATAGTGCTCTATCAATTTTAAATGATGAAAAATGCAATAAAATACATCCAGTATCAAACTTGGGCAAAAGGGATTTTGATCATTCTTTGTTGACTCAAAAGATACGTATTTCTAAATACTGACAAAGGACAGATGACTATAACCAGAGCAATCACCATGAGCTTAATAATAATAAATGCCAATTTAAAAAATTCTTAGTGGTAGAATACTTAGGTTGTACTAGTTTTTATGACATAACTTTTATTATAAAATATCAATACCAAAAGAGAGTTTTAAGTTTCACTACTGGAAAATATTTAACACTTAAATATTTTATTTATGTCGTTAAGTACAATTTTAATTATCTACAATGACATGAAAACAATGGAATAAAAACACTGTTATACTATGAAAGCATTTATTTGATGAATATACCACAAATATACCAGATCCTTGAAAATTAGAAAACCGCAAGGAATATTTTTTTTACTATACCTACATGCACGTTTTTGAATACTCCTCCAACTTCTCTATTCGTTTTTTATGATCTTCTATTTGTTCTTTTATTTGTTTTAGATTTTCCTAAAGTAGGAAATGAAACCTAAAATCAATTATAGCAACTCAATACAAATAAAATTGATTATTTCTTACTATATGCTTAGAACTTACTGTAATATCTTTAGTTGTTCTAAATTTGAAATATATCAAATGTAACCATAAAAAAATACTCACAAAAGCAAATTTTAATTTTGAAAAGCTAGGATGGTGTAGTTTTGAAGTTACAAGAATTGAGGTTCAAATCCTGGTACCACCATTTACTAGATATCTTACCTCCAGGAGTCTACTCCAGTAAACTCAAACTCCACGGGATTATTTTCAAATATCTATACACAGTCTTATCTGTCCCTCAAACTAATTCATTTCATAAATATTTATTTACTGGCTAGGCTACCATGTGCTAGGGACTAGAGATAAAATAAAGAAGGAGACAGAGCCCCTGCTCTCAAGGGCCAAGGTCTGGGGGGAGAGACGACTGTCATCCCAGTGGAGTTGCTTAGTGTTATATCAGTTTAGGAACATATAAGGCATCTGTAGGCTTGTGGGAGGAGGGCTTCACACAAGTGTTGCTCCATTCACATTATCACCCAATCCAAGGACAGTGGTGGTCTCCAATTGGTGTCATGTCTTTAACCTTTCCCCCGTCTAATTCATCCTGTGCACTATAGCAACATTAATCTGTCTCATTCCATTACTATGTACACTAAAACTAGAAGTGTACAAAAGTAAAAACAAAAACACAATTCTTTTTCAGTGTACGATATCAGTAAAGACAAGAAATACCAAAGTTTCCAAATGGAAAGGAATTAACATTTTCTGAAGATAATATCTCATTTTACTCATTTATCACACAAATTCACTGAACAAACATCTGCGCTAGGTGCCAGAGTCATAAAAATAAGCAAGACACAGTTCATTTTCTCTAGGAACTCACACATTTTGAAATTAGAATCCCCACATTGAAATGTTAATATCTCACTTAAGAATTCCATTCAGAGAAGAAAGAAACGAGATTAGTTAATGAGGAACACAGAGTTTAGTCAACTGGAAACACCTGCCTCTGCCTTTCCTCTGGCCACTCCCAGGGCCTGTGTCATGCCAGATGGGCTCCTTTGTGGTCACTACCTCACATGCCAGGTAGGTCTCTTAGGGATCACCACCTGTTATGCACAGCTTAGATTGAAGAATAGGCTTTCCTGTAGAAAATGTAAAAGGCCACGGCCGTCATCCCACAGGGAGGTGTGTCAGGGCCTGGGTGCCCTGCTGGACACAGACTAGGAGAAAACCAGACTGCTTTGGTACCAGGCATTCTGGATTTGAGATGCCAGCTGATCATGCTGGTCGTCTGGGAAAACCAAGCACTGCCCACCACCTAGCGATTTCTCATCTTTCCACCCAGACATGTTATTGCCTCCTCTACCAGTGTTTTTGTATTCAAAAGACAACAGCAATTCAATCAACACATATTGACATCTACTAAGTACAAGGTTTACAACAGATGCTATTATGAACTCTGCCTTTAAGAGGCTTCCAGTCTAGCAGAGTTATACCCACTAACTGTACTTTTCCTTCAATTTGATAAAAAAAATCCCTTAGATACAGATTAAGAATGTGATTAGATAAGGAAGAAATTATTTTCAGGGTTTTTTTGATGGGATGGGTAGAAAAGGCAAGCTAGGGAAGGCTTTTCGATATGAGTAATCATAGAATTTAACATGTAAAGATACACAGGTTTTGACAAATAAAAAATATTTTTTAAAAAGATAAGGTTTTCTAAAATTAGCATGCACAAAGGCAAAAATGTGCAATAAGTATTTCCAGAAATCGGTGTATAATTTTATAATGCAATACAAATTATCCAAGTGTTTTAAAATTACTGCTATGTTACTATGTTTTCCTTCTCCACAAAATGTCTTTTCCACTCACATGATTACCATATACTACCCCTCTTATATTTGTTCGTATTTTCATCTGCCAAATCACAAAGAGACTACAATGAAAGGCAGTAAAGTATAGAGATTAAGAAAATTCATTCTTCACAAATACAGAGGACAATTTGGTGATGACCAGAGGGGAGGAGGGTTGGGGGGGCTGGGAGAATGGGGTGAAGGACTGAAGTACAAATTAGTAGTTGAGAGATGGTCAAGGGCATGGGGAGCATGGCACAGGGAAATGCAGTTAACATTAATGTATTGGCTAGGTGGAGAGCCAGATGAGAGGAAGAGCAATTAGGGGGATCATTTTGTAAACTATATAAATGTCTAAGCAATGTACTGTATACGTGAAACTAATAAAATAAATTTAAAAAAAATAATTTAAAAAATAAAGTAATTGTTGATAGAAAAAAAACAAAATTCATTCTGGAGACAAAGTGTTAAGAAATCCCAGTTATTTCACTTAGCCATCTCGTGCTTTGATTCCTTCATCTACAGAATTCATTTATTCAACAAATATTTATTATCTGCTCTCAGTAAGGGACTATTCTAGGTACTTGGGATGTATCAGTGAATAAAACAGATGAACATCCCTGCTCTTGTGGAGTCTACATTCCAGAGGGGGAAGGTAGACAAATATACTATGTAAATTAAAGTTAGGATATAAATGCTGTGGGAAAAACAGAGTCGGGCAGCAGGGACTACAATTTTAAATAGGGCAGGCCTCATTGGGGAAGCAATGTTTGAGCAGACTTGCTAGAGTAGGAGAGTTAAAAATAAATATAGGGAAAGTATGTTCTAGGCTAAGGAATAACCAGTGCAAAGGCCCTAAAGCAGAAACATGTCTGATATGTTCCCGGAGGCTTGTATAGCTAGATCACAAAGAACCAGAGGGAGAATAGAAAAAGAGGAAGGTTTGAGAGGTAAATTAAGTAGATCAGGTAGGTTCATGTAGCACACTCAAGGACTTTGACTTAAACTTTATGTGAGATTGGGAGCCTCTTGAGGACTTCAAAAAGAAGTTTCATGACCCGATTAGATAGTAAAAGCATCACTTAAGCTGCTCTGCTCAGACTATTGTGGAGGAGACAAGAGTGGAAGCAGAGAAAACTAGTAACTACACTGATCTAAACAAACAAACGAAAACATGGTGACTTGGACCAGGGTGACAGCAGTAAAAGTGGAGAGTAGTGATCAAGTTTTTGGTATACATTGAAGGTGGAGCCAACAGAATTTCCTAAAACAGTTAAAGATAAACTCCAAGGTTTCTGGCCTAAGCAACCAATAAGGTTGAATCATCACCCAAGATGAGAAAGACTACGTGTGGGGTACATTTGGGTGTGAACTGAAATCAGAAGTTCAGTTTAGAATGTAGGTTTGAGATGTCTATTCCACATCTGGAATGGAGATGCTGAGGAAGCAGCTGGATATATGAAGTTGTAAGCTATGAGAATAGTGATCACAAAAGTAGAAAATGAAGAAAAGAGAAAAAACCAGGATGAGGACATAATAATATCTACCTCGTAAGACTGAAGATTAATTGGGTTTACAGCAGAGCTAATAAACATAGCATGTACAAATAAACACTACATTATAATATTATTGTTGCTTCTGGAAAATTTCAGACCTATTTCTAGAGACATATTTCATTATGAAATCCCGACCCTGTTTCTTCATCTGTACCCTACAGCACAAAGACCTTCCCCTACAGTATAGCTGTGAAACATAAATGCACTAATGAATGTAAAGTGCCTAGCAAATAGATGTTTTTTTCCTCTAAATTACAAATATTCATTTATAAATCAAATGTATATATAATTCAGAACCATTTCCTCATTACAATTCTTATTAGAAATGGTGGTCACATTTTCAGGATGACCCACAGACTTCAGAATGTGTGATGATTTGTTATTGTTGAAATGAAGGTCATGAGGCTTAAGAGGAAAAGACCAGATGCCTCATGTATTAGCATACTCACTTTCACCTTATTCAACCTGCCTTTCACTATGCAGTAGATATACCAATTCTCATTGCACAAATGAAGAAATCAAAGCCCAGAGAAATTAAATAATTTAGTTATTTGCCAAGATTACACGGGTCAGTAACAGAACAAGACTGACTGGAAGCCAGGTCTGTCTTACTCTAAGGCAGACCAGTATAATGCTATCCTGATGGTTACTTTCCATGTAGACTATTGAGCTGCTCTTGGGCTGTGCTCTTGTTCCAAATAGCTTTGCATTCACCTCTATTACGATACCTCTGTTTTTTTCCCTTTAACTATCCTCCTCTTAACTTCGCTGGACTAAAATAGATGTAAGAACAGAGACCATGTCATCTGCCCATGCCCATCACTATACGGATGTACAGAAAATGCTTACTGACTACAGGAAGGAAGCCCTACCTATACCTTAGACCAGGAAAGAACACCTCAATGACATTAAGCAGCATAACAGGTAATCCAGAATTTTTTATTAATTGCCTGATGCATGTCTGATGCAAATCTTATATATCAAAAAACTAAAAGGGTAAGAAAATTTCATTGAAAATAATTCTAAATCATTACTGCACAAACCAAGGTACCTTAACTTCTGCATGCCTCCTCTTTTCAAATGCCAATCTTTCTTTATCAGCCTTCTGTTCCCACTGTAGTTTTTCCAGTTGTTGGGTCATTATAGCCACTTTCTTTCTTACTTGTTCCTTAAGTTCTTTATAATTCTCCAGCTGTATAAAAAGCATTTAAACATTGCTAACTCAAAGAAGCATGAGAGGAAATTTTTTATATGACATCCTTTACTAACAGATACTTAGTCTTATCAAAAGTACTTTTTACATAAATTAGATGAGAACTGGCTATCTTCTCCAGGTAAGATAAAAATAAAATGAATGTCTTATTTAAAACTATTTAGATAGATTAATAAAGGATTCCAAATCAACTCTATAAGGTCTAAGAAATTCTTAAAAGGAAAAGGGGATTAAAACTTATGAATATTCCACAAGGAAGAGAAGCTCAGAGAAAATCATGTGCTTTTTCTATTTATAGTCACAATTATTTTAGCATATATATTGTAAGACTATTATAAAGTTAATGAAAGAGATAAATGATAAATTTAGCTGAATGTTTGAAAACTCTGAATTACAAATTGTTTTTGATATTTACTATTGATTTATTATAATTAAATCTTATATACTAAATTGGATATTAATTCATCACTTCATATTTTAAATCATCTTAATCAATTTCCCCGTCAATTAAGTGATCATGTCTCTTCAGAGCCATATGTATCTGACTCTTAAGTTTTTATAACATTCATGAGAAAAAAAATGATTGCCTTAAAAACATAAGAATTAACCTATTATGAAACGACATCATGTAATCATCTTGAAATATTTCCTATGATTTTAATGAACTCGAAAAAGTTATCATTCCATTTAATCTTATAAAGAAAAAATAGTCCAGTCTAAAGATTAGATTCTATATACAGGCTAAAAAATTTAAAACCCCATAATTTAGATTCTGAGGACAATCTCTTTAAAATATTCTGAAGACAATCTCTTTAAAATATCAGAAAGAGAGGTCATCCTTCAAATTTTTTCTAACTAAAAGGAGAAGCTGAAACAATAGGAACAGAAGATTTCCCATATGTTGACTTTTTCACCTGACTGGCTTCTAATTCAATGTCTCGCACTTTACGTAAGACTTCTTCCTCAATCTGCTTTTCAAAACTCTTCCATGCACCATCTAAATCAACCAGCTCTGTCTCTAGGGCTTTAATGTCATCTTCCTGTTTAGCACATTGTTTTTCACTGTCCTTTATTGATTTCTTAGCCACATCTAATTTCTTGAGGTGGTAAGATGTGTTTTCTTTCGCTTTAATGTACTGAGGCCTCTTCTGATTTAAAAGTGCTTCAAGAGATCTAAAAAGAAAAATAGTTTTCTTTAAAGAAATTAAATTTTATAATATATAAAGGGAAGTTCTTCTGATCTAATCATACACTTAAAAATAAATTCTAAAAACTGACTTTCAGAGACTGTAAGATCAGTGGTTGCCAAAGGTGAGGGGGAAGATTGAACAGGTGAAGTACAGGGGAATTTTATAAGTGGTAAAATACTCCATAGGATACTGTAATGGTGGACACGTGACATCATGCATTTATCAAAACTTTACAGCACCAAGAGTGTATCTTAATGTATGCAAATTAAAAAAAATTATTTAGGGGGGCCAATGGATCCTACATGGAACACAGAATGTGACAAAAGAATCTAACTGTATTACATATATATGAAACCACCTTACAGAAGGGAGTGGGGAGAAAAGGTGCTAAACTAAGTAACTTTAGAAAGGAGTGGGGTCTGTTAAAACTAAAAGCAAAAGGCATTATACATAAGCATCATACTCTAGTTGATAAGGCTGCTTCCCCTGAGGGTATGGGTTATTAACAATTCTGACACTGCCATCCGTAATTACAGGAACTGAACACTTGAGCAAATGAATGGCAGATTGTGGAATCCAGGTTTCTCACTGTTAGAGTGGGAGGTTATAGATAAGCAAGAAAAGTTTAACATCAACAGTGATGCTGGGTTGATATTACAGTATGTTAGATAGATGATATGTCACATAACATCTAATATATGTCAACATCCCTCATATAATGTGATGAGAATGGCATTTTACAACTGTGCTCTTCCTTCCCCAAACCAATAAACCCTGTCTAGTTACGGAAAAACTATCAGACAATTCCAGTGGAGGGACAGTCTACAAAAAACCTGACCAATACTCCTCAGAACTGTCAAGGTTATCAAAAACAAGCAAAGTCTGAGAAACTGTCACAGCCAAGAGGAGCCTAAGGAAATGTGATGACTAAATGTAATATGGTATTCTGGATCAGAAAAAGGACAACAGGTGAAAAATAGAAAACAAGATTAAAAGTTTGGACTTCAGTTAATAGTAATGTACCCACACTGGTTCATTCATTCTGACAAACGTATCATACTAGTAATGTATGATGTTATAAGGAGGAGAAACTGAGTGTGGGGAGTATGAGAACTCTCTACACCATTTTTAAAACTTTTCTGTATATCTGAAAGTATTCCTAAGTAAAAAAGTTTATTTAAAAAATCAGCTTTAAAAATGTCACTTTTATTTTCACTCTATTGATCTAGAGTCCAACTGTTAATAACTACTTTTTAAAACTCACTTTATTTCTTTCTCTGTTTGTTGCAGTTGTCTAGTTAGCATTCCGTGTTCCTTTTTATTGGCTTTAATAATGTTCTCATGATGAGAAAGAGACTCTTTTGTGGCACCCAAGTCCCTATTCATATGCTCTAACTCAGTGCTCAGAAAATGAATTTTTTTCTCATTATGATACAGTTGGAAAAGCTGCAGTTCTATCTTGTTTATTTTCAGTTCTTCAAGGAGACTCTGGTAACGTTCTGCCTACAAAACAGTACAATTCAACCATGTTAAATGGGCACATGTTTAAGTTGACATTTCATAAACTTAGCCATGGTGCCAACAAATAATCTAATGAATGATTCTTTATATCATTAAGAAACAGTGTTCTTGCCAAAAGTGGCATTATTTGGAGAAGGTTTCTGGATACACTTTTACAACAAACCAATGAACTGGTAAATGATTTTATATTCATACACTCAGTGGTATGGCAGTATAAACACTGAAGTGGCACCACTAACCTGGGTCCTTGCCCCATTTCTGTCTTGACCTCACAGTGTGGCAAGTCCATTAACATTTTTGACATCGACTTCCTCATTTGTAAATGAAAGGAAATTATACGACTTTTAAGGTCCCTAGTAACTCTAAAATCAATTATTTCAGGTAAAATTCCTGCTATAGGATGTAATTTTTCTAAGAAAACTAATACGACTATTAAAATTCTAAATTATATGTGAAACGGGAGAATTTCCTTAGCATTTATACCATGAATAAATAAAGGAATGGGCTTTCTTGAGAGGAAAGCTCCTAACCAATGAAGCATTCCACTTAACAGGTAAACAGCCATCTGCCAGGATGTTGTAAAAAATGAGAAAGCTGGACTATTCTGTCCTTATGTTTAAAGTCCTGCAATTCTCCATTTATATGAGCTATTTCAATATGAGTACTATAGTCTTTCAGATACCACCCCTTTCCACTGATAAAACCAAGGACATATACACACATGCCAAAAACATGAAGAAACAAAAACATCACTAATAAGGAACACATCTACCTTTCATTTATTTCTTCAAATATTTTTTGATTGCCTACCGTGTGCCAGGTCCTGTTCTTTGTATTGGGACTATACTGAAGAACAAGATAGAAACAGTTTCTGCTCCTATAAATTTATAACCTAGTTATTCTAATGAGAGCAGGTGGGATGACAAGAAAGTAAACAAGAAAACAAGTAATAAACAAGATATTATTATATTGCAATATGTACTATAAAAAAACAAAATAGGGTAATGAGACAGTACTATATACAAGAAAACAAGTAATAAACAAGATATTATTATATTGCAATATGTACTATAAAAAAACAAAATAGGGTAATGAGACAGTGCTAATTTAGACTGGGAGCATGGACAGCAAATGCCTGCCTGAGAAAATGGCTTTTTTATGACAACTTGAATGAGTATCAGCCATGCAAAAATTAGGCATACAGCTATCTAGGCAGAGAGAATAGCAAAAGCTCCCGGCTAGAATGGAGTATAGGATGTTCAATAAATAATAAAGGTCAATGTGGTAGGAGAGTAGAGGAAGTTAAGGCTTGAGAGGTGAATAGGGACCAAATCAGAAGGCTGGATAAGGAGATTGGATTCTCAGTGGAAAGCACTGCACTGGAAAAGGTTTTATGCAAAAAAGTCAGAATCTGATTTGCATTTTAAAATTTTAGATCACTCTAAACACAAGTAATTATCAACCATATAGAAGGCACTATGTTAGGTATTGTGAAGAGTACCAAGAAAATACCACAGAACAGCATTTGCAAAGTGTGGCCATGGCCTCCTAGGGATCCCCAACACCCTTTTAGGGAGTCCCTGAGGTCGAAACTATTTTAATAATAATACTAAGACTTTATTTGCCTTTTTTTATTGTGTTGATATCTGCCCTGATGGTGCAGAAACCAATGGTCAGCAAAGCAGCTAGGACTTAACTCAAATAAGATTTAATACAGAAGCAGATATGAGAATTCACATCTGTCTCTTATTAAGCTAGATATTAAGATTACAAAAATGTAGAACAATAATATCTTTCCAATTAGTTTTAGAAAAAAAATCATTTTCATAAAAATATTTAACACATGTGAGTTTATTGTTATTTTTAATCAATGAAAGTATTTTTAAATGTGTTAATTTGAAATACAATTAATATTGGTAGATATAACCCACATGAACAGAAACTCTTTGGGGTCCCTAATAATTTTTAAGAGGGTAAGGGGATAAGATCCAAAAGTTTGAGCCTCTACCATATAAGATATAAACCCTGCATGCTTATTTTTAGTTAGGAAAATCATTTTTGTAGTTCAGATTGTCCTGCTTACTTGGGACAAAAACCCCTAAAGTGAAAAACATATCAAATAGTTCATCTGTAATGAATACTGGGCTTTGTCTTATGTAATTAAAAGAATTTTATTAGTGACTCCATGCCAATATCTGGCAACTCTGACAGTTTTTGTGTCCAACACTTCTGTGGTTACATCTTCATAACACCTTACCTCTTCTTTCTCTAATTTTGCATGTTTGCGCTCTGCAGCTACATTTTTCTTCTTATTAAAATTAAACTGTGCGTCCTCTTCAGCTTTCTGTAACTTTCTTTTCTTTTCCTCATATTCACCTATAAGGTCTCTTGAAGAGCTGATTTCCTCAAAAAACTGGGTTCTTTCTTTGGGCTTTTTCATTGAAATTGACTCCACAGTTCCCTTTTGAAAACAGTAGAGCACACCAACATATAAGATATAGTGATATATTTTTAAGATCATGAATGAAATATATTATAGTTACTTACCTGAAAAACTAGACAGTTCTGTGCTTTGACTATTATACCTATCTTTTCCAACTCTACTATATAAGCAGAACGACTCACAGGATTATCATCAAAATGAAATTCTGAGCAGCCTCCTAAAATAAAATAAAGGCTGTTATAGGAAGTATAAATATCAGACCTATATCAACAACTATTTAAAATTTAATACAATTATATTTCTTACTGAAAATTTGTGTACTGGGAACAGACATTGCAATTTTAGATAGGACAGTGCTATGATCTGACTATTTGTGTCCCCCCTAAATACATATATGTTGAAATCCTAAACCCCAAAGGTGATGGTATTAGTAGATGGGGCCTAATCATGCTTGTGGAGCCCTCATGAATGGTGTAAGTGCTCTTATAGAAGAGATTCCACAGAGCTCTCTTGTCCCTTCCACCACGTGAGAATACAATGAGAAGTCCGCAACCTGGAAGAGAGCCCTCATCTGACCATTCTGGCACCCTGATCCTGGACTTCCAGCTTCCAGAACTATGAAAAATAAATTTTTATTGTTTTATAAGCTACCCAGTATGAAAAATAAATTTTTATTGTTTTATAAGCTACCCCGTCCGTGATATTTTGTTATAGCAGCCCAAATGGACTAACATGGTCAAGGAACAAGAACAAAGTTGGAGGCATCAAACTTTCTGATTTAAAAATATATGACAAAGCTACAGTAATTAAAACAGTATGGTACTGGCATCAAAAGAGATATACAGACCAATGGAACAGAATGGATAGTACAGAAAGAAATCCATAAATCTATGGCCAACTGATCTTTGACAAGACTGAGACACATAATGGGGAAAAAATAGTCTCTCCAATAAATAGTGCTGGGAAAACTATATATCCACATGCAAAAAAAAAAAAAAAAAGAAAAAGAAAAAGAAAAAGAAATTGGACCCCTATCTCATGTATAAAAATTAACTCAAATTTACCATGTATAAAAATTAACTCAAAATAGACTGAACATGTAAGATCTAAAATTGCAAAACTACCAGTAGACAACACCAGAGGGGAAGGAAGCTTTTTGACATTGCTCTGGGTGATAATTTTTTGAATATCAAAAACAAAAGCATTAATAAGCAAAAATAAATAAGTGGAACTGCATCAAAAGAAGAAGCTTCTGCCCAGAAAAGGAGACGATCAACAGTATAAAAGAAAATCTATGGAATGGGAGAAAATATTTTCAAACCACATATATCCAAAACGTCTGTCTTTAAAATAGGCTCCCCACTACATTTTAACCTAATAACTAGGTAGAAAAATGCTCTTTGACAGTAGAGAAATTTGAACACATATGTCTGCTTAAAAAAAGAGTCCTAGTGGAGAATCAAACAGGTACTATTACTTGCTTCTGCAAATTACTATCAAATAGGAAAAAAAAAAGAAGTCTCTAGATTCACTATGCTAGTAGAAAAGGTAATCTGACTTAATGTTTGAAAAATCAAATGACTCATGAGCAAACATCTACAAAAATCTACCTCGGATAATCCTTGCAAATGTTTTCTCTTTTCCACTTTCTTCCACATATACAATTTTCACACTTGCAGAAGAAGAAACAGGTTTTCCAATATGTGCTCCATGAATAAGTTCTTGAATATTTTTCACTCTCAAATTAGCTGTTTTCTCTCCCATTACAAAACTAAGTGCGTCCATTACATTAGATTTTCCTGGGGAAAAGAAAGAAGTTATTCATTCTTAATGATAAAAATCCTTGCCCATGGCCAAAGAAATGAAATACAGCCAATACATGTCTAAATAGTACTGTCTTGTCTGTATTCAAAATGCACATGGCTGAACTTTACATAGATCATTCATCAGCTATGGTAGAGTATTAAGTTGTCTAAATTTAAGGCTCTAAATACAAGGATCTAAACCCCAACTCTCTTCCACTTTTAAGTATTATACTATGGCAAATCATTTAACTTCTCTGAATTTCAGTTATTCCCATTTTTTATATATAATGGTTAACTATATATATATAATGGTTAACTATATATATATATATAAAATGGCTAACTATATATATATATATATATATAAAATGGCTAACTATATCCAGGATTTTCCTAAGGGCTAAACTAGGGTTGCTGAAATATTTGACTGGCAGGAGTTGGTGGTGTAGAAAAATTACATAGCGGCTCCGAGCCTGCTATATTTTGAAAGGCCTACTGGTACCTCGGGATTTAGATTTTGGTAGGGTTTCTACCACTTTTTGATAAAAATGTCTCACTGTGTGCCTAAACTGTACAAACAATACAGTCTCTCTGAATGTTTCAGTAATTCCGTAAGATTTTAAAAAAATAATGATCTACTAACACGTGTTCAAATAAACATATATAAAATGTCACCCGTTAGTTGTGGATGAATACCATACTGAGTTTTGGCCTTTGTATAGCAAAAAGAATGTGAACAGCTTAGGCAAAATTCAGTTTTCGGTAAGCCAGAAATTTTTGTTGTGAAGAGACAGTACTGAAGGCAATGCTAAAATAATCCATAACTGGCTTCATGTGGTTCCTAGTATGTCTCTGGGTTACCAGAGACTGGCAAGAGGGGAGCTGAGCTTCCAGGGAATGTGGATCTAGGGAGGGGCAAGAATTCGTGAAGGCGTTTTCACAAATATCTTAAGATATGTTGTTACATCACAATACGCATTTTTTAATTAAGAAAAATGAGATCGTTTTTGAACTTCAATTTGGCACTAGTTTAAAAAAGTTCAAAACACCACTTTAACAGCATCTGGAATGGTAATGCGCACGCAGGTTCAGTCGTGACCGAAGCTTACGACCATGCGGGTACAGAACCACGGCAGCGCACTGTTGAAATCACCAAACAGAATCGAGCAACCCTTCACATAATCTCCAGTTAGAAGGTGCAAATCGACAGCTTGTGGGCCCAGGAACCGCCTGACTAAAGAGTGGTAAGAATGCAAAAGTGTGTAAAGTCTTTCTGATAACAGAATAAAGTGTGAATGAAGAAATTTGATTACACAGAAGAGGCAAGGAAATCCTCAGATAATGTGACTATTTCTAAGCTCAGGCACAGCGGTTCCACAATAACTCCGCCGGCCCCGGGCTGCTTCTCCGAAGGCGCATAGTTAGCTGTACGTCTTCTCTGTCAAATAAATTACTTTATCGAGATAACGGCCATCTTTCGACTCAAATTTGGTTTCTGAACGAGAAAATCTGGGTTGCGAGCGCCAAAAGGAAGAGCGGCGCTAGGAAAAGGCCCACGGCGACTGTCACTCGAGGCGCTACTCCGCCTGCGCCGTCGGGGCCCCGCGTTCCCCATCCCTGCGCGCGGGGCGGTCCGGACCGGGCCGCTCCGAACCTCGGTCTCCTCGACTATACAATGGGAAGAATAGCCGTCGGTCGGGGGTAAACCAGGAGCGCGGTAAAAGCGCGGCCAGCGCCGTCGCTGTCGCTGTGCTCCCGTGGGGAGGGGGCCTTCGACCCAGAAGGTGGCCCCGGCGGCTCGGAACCCGCTGCTTCCTCCCGCGCGCCCCCATTTGATCCTAGACTCGGGGCGTGTGGGCGGACCGAGGGCGGAAGAAGCAAACCGTGGGCACCAAGGACCCGGCGAAGGGCAGGGTCCTGGGCGGACCCCAGCAGGCGCCGCGGCCGGGCCCCCGCCCCCATCGCGGGGTGTAACGCGGCGCCCCCAGGGCGGAGGACTGCGGGGGAGGGCAAAGGTCGCCTCCTCGAGGGCCGGAGGTCGAAGGCCGGGCCGCGGCGGACGGCCAGGGTCCGGCGGGAGGAGGCCAGGCCCGCAGGCGGCAGGTGCCCGAGTCCAGGCCGTGGGGCCGCCCTCAAGTCCCCTCGGGCGAAATGAGGCCGGGACGCTTGGGGCGGGCGGAGGTGTTCTGGGTCCCAGTTACCGGAGCCGTTGGGGCCGATAATGCAGGTGAATTTCCTGAAGGGGCCGATGACCTGGCGGCCCCGCCACGACTTGAAGTTCTCGACGAGAAGCAGCTCCAAGCGACCCATGGCTGCGCCCTGCGCGCCTCAGCCGCGTTCTCACACGAAAGCGGGAAAAGCGCGGGAATGGCTTCGCAGAATCTCGCGAGAGCAGAGCGAGAACTCGGCGAGCGCCGCGCCGTTTCTTAGCAACCGCGTTGTTTACGTTTCCGAGGAAACCGGGTCTCCTCACGCTCTGCTCGTTCCGAGAGGGCTAGATTGAAAGCCCGAGGAGCAGGCTCGTATCCCACCCGCCCACCCTGCTAGGAAGGCAGCCTCGCTCGAGCTACAGCTTATCTTCTTTTTGTCGCCTGTTCTTTTCATCTCTCATTTTAAAAACCTCTTAGAATTTTTGGCGATTCCCAGTCATGGAGATAGTGGAGCCCAAGGACCTGGAGCAGCACTTCAGCTTGGCCAAGAGGAGACATATGGAGTTATGCAGGCAGAAACGGATCTTCAACGCCAGAAACAGGATCATCGGGGTGAGACCCTCGGGCCGACAGGGAAAGGGGCCAGGAGGGAAGTTGAGGGGCAGGCGGGGTGCGAGAGGCGGGCGGCTTTACAGAAGAGTTGATGAACACCTCGAATGAAATTTTTGATCCAAGAACAGCCGTAAATGGCACCGAGCTTTTCCAGGGAAAACTAGTTAAATACGTTGACTCTGCCGAGGACGAGCGAGACCTTAACAGAACACGTAATACTCACTCCTACTCGCCAGACTAGCAGATTGAGTCTTTCAGCGAGGAGGAGTTTGCCTTGAGTTAGTGGCCCAAGGGGAACTGGAATGGGGTTCTCCTCTCTCTGAGTCAGATTTTCTACATTGTCAGGGGTTCCTTCCTGTCCATTCATTTGACATATGCCAGCAAAGTTCCTATTTTGTGGCAAGCCTGACCTGGGACCAGGAGATGAGGAATAAGGCGATCTTTGACCTTGCAGAGTTTACGGCCCAATGGGGGAGGCAGACATTAAAATGGTCACATTAAAAATGTCGTGGAATTGGTGCTGTGAGGAAGGACAGCACAGACTAGGGCTGGAAGAGGAAGTCCGAGAGGGCTTCCCAGAGGAGGTGATGCCTTCTCAGTGTTCTGAGAATGAGTATCTGTTACGTAAGATGAAGGAGAAGGAAGCTCTGAAGGAACTTAAGAGGACAGGCTGAAGAACCAACCATAACCAAGAGCATTCAGGTATGAAAAGACCTGCTGTGTACCTAACACACCTCGTCGACAGTGGGGCAAGGATAAAAAAGATAAGTAGGATCGCTAATAACAGAATAAAATTATCTGGGTCTAACTCCTCTCCCCGTTTTCCATTCCAGGGAGATACAGAAGCCTGGGATGTTCAGGTCCATGACCAGAAGATAAAAGAAGCCACCGAAAAGGCCAGACATGAAACCTTTGGTGAGTGTTTTCTAGATGCCTACGTAGCAGTTTAGGGCCGTGTGCCTCTAGACTCCAGTCCTCATTTTGTCATATGGGTAAAAACTTGTCCTTTTCGCTCTCTTCCCTCTTTTAAATTTTCACAATTCCTTGTGCTCAGTTAACTTAATGTGCTAATTCTTCTTCTCTTAAAAGAAAAACAACTATTGAATCCTACGTGAGTTCCAAGAAATATATTTTGAAGATAAATGTATGTTTTTCTCCGTTTTCTAAAAAAAAAAAAAAAAATCCTGGATATGAAAAATATTAAACATATACATTCTCTGCCCAAAAGTTCAAAACCAGCAGCTCTTTACACTAGATGACACACACACACTCCCAGCTCACACCCTTGAGCTGACTCAGAAGTAGATATGGTTCAAGTCATTGTGTTCTAGCTCTTAGATAAATTTGCAAATAGAACTCATTTTCTCACATGTGTAACAATTTCAGCTTATTTTTTTAAAAGCACTATAAAGATATTTAAAATAGAAAAAAGCAGGGGACCCCATATTCTTACAGAACCCCAATATGTACATACATAATGAATTTGGTTACTTTTTCTTGTTTAAAAAAATAGAAAAAAGTAGGATATAAAATTATATATACAATGGGTTATCGATTAGTTTAAAAACATAGAAAATATGAGCAACTAATCATCTATTATATTTCAATTAAAAATTAATTAATTAAAAAATATATACATATATATAAAAGATATGCTTAGAAAAAGACAGAAAAGAGTTATGCCAAAACGTTAGCAATGGTAATGTTGGAGTGATGAAATTATGAGTAAAGCATTTCCTTCTTCATACTGTACTATATTTTCTAAATGTTTTACTGTTTTATTTTTAGTTTAAAAATAATTCAAACTTACAAAAACGATGTGATAGATACATACATATCTACCACCACTGTTTGATTAGGTGTTAACATTTTGCCAAATTGGCTTTTGATATTATATTTTAAGAATACTTTTTGAATATATGTATCCATCATTTTCTTCTTCCTCTCTCCTCAGAGGTGTGCATCATTCCCATGCATGTTTTTGTACTTGTACTATTTACATATGTATCCATGACAATCTAAAATAGTTTTTTGTACGTTTATGCATTTTACATAAATGGTGTCACATTGAATGGATCCTTTTGCGACTTTTTAAAAATTCAATGTTGTAATTTTTTGAAGTTAATTCATGACCTACATAGAGAATATTCATTTTAATTGGTTTATGATATTTTATTACATGAATTAACCACAATTTCTTTATCTATTCCTCTATTGATAGCAGATTTAGATTTTTCCAGTTTTTTTAATAATTGCAAAATATGCTGCAAATCATTGGATATTTCTATTCATCTTTTCACCAGTTTATCAATCCTTCAGGTTTCTTTATATGATTTGCCAGTTCCTATTCCTCACCTGTTTTTTGGTTGGGTTCTTTGGTTTTTTAAAATTGATTTATAGATGCTCTTTGTATATTCAGGATTCTAATCCTTTAATGGTTATGTTACCTTTTTGAAGGGTTGTATTACTTTTAGAATCATTAAAAATAATTTTTAAAGTAGATTCAAATTAATTTTCCCTCTGAATCTTAAGCTTACATATTGATATGTTTTGTCTCTTCTAGCTGCTGAAATGAGGCAAAATGACAAAACCACATGCATTCTGGAAGGCCGGGAAAGGAGAGACAGGAAAAACCTGTGCAAAGCTATCAACGACTTCCGACAGAACTTTCAGAAGCCAGAAACTCGCCGAGAATTTGACCTTTCTGACCCCCTAGCCCTTAAGAAAGATCGTGTACCCCGGCAGTCAGATAATGATGTTTGGAATACTGTATCGGGAATGCAGAGATTCATGGGCGAGGATTTAAACTTCCGCGAGAGGAAGAAATTTCAAGAGGAACAAAACAGAGAGTGGTCCTTGCAACAGCAAAAGGAATGGAAGGATGCCCGTGCCGACCAAAAATGTGCAGGTAATGAAACAAAAAGACACACTGGTTCCAATACTTTCTTCAACAAATCAACTCCTGTTTTTGTTTCGTTTTGTTTTTTAAGTCCTACTAACGTGCGGCTTTGGCCTTGTGGGGAGAGAGAGACATCAGAACCTGTGTCCCCGGATTTAAACCTCTCCGCTCACGCGTCCGTGATGCAGGAAACACTTTCTGAGCTTGCGCTGTCGGGGCTGCAGGGGGCGCTGGAGCCCAGAGAAACTCAGGATCAGTCCCTGCGCTCGGTGTACTTGCAGTCTGCTGGGAAGACACGGCGCGGGGCATGGGGTACAGGGTCCAGCCCACTTCAGTACAAGTCCAGTAAGGCACTCTGATCACCCCGAACGCGACCTTCCACCTCCGTCAGTGGAAACGCCATGCTTCTAGTGGCCCAGCCTCACCCGCTAAGTCATCTTGACTCTTGCCTTTCTCTCAAAAGCCAAGTCATCCCGAATCTCAACCGCCTTTTACCACCGCTGCCATCAGCAGTCCGGGCTAAGCTATCCTCCACTCTCTGCGGGATTGTTGCACTAGCCTCTGCCTGGTCCCCCTGCTTCTGCCCTCGTCCCCCTGCAGTCTCTTCTCCACCCAGCTACCAGAATGAGCCTGTTAAGGTTAAGCTAGATCCTTCGCTCAGAATCTTCCAACAGCTTCTCGTTTCACTCAGGAAAAGCCGATTTTCTTCCAAGGACCAACAAGGCCTTCGGTCCGGCCTTATCTCCTCCTGTGCTGCCCTTCATTCATCCCCGTCCTTGCCACGCCGGCTTCCTGTCTCTTCCCAGAACTTGGGTGTGTCAGGCTCACGTCTGCCTCGGGGCTGCCGCACCTACGGTTCCGTCTGCTGGGAAACATATTTCTCCAGATACAGATGCATGGCTCACCCCCTTGCCTTCTTCAGGTCTTAGGTAAAAATGTCATCTTATCAGTGAGGCCTCCCCTGACTGCTATTATAAATTGCAACCCTGTACCCTTCCCCTCCCCCACATTCTCGATCCCTTCCCTTGCTTTACTTTTCTCCGTAGCACTGATCGCTGATGTACCACATGGTTATGTATTTGTCATCTCTCTCCCCAGTCTCATCTCCTAAGCTCCATGAAGGTAGGAGATTTTGTCCGTTTTATTCATTGCTCTCTCCTTAGTTCCTGGCACATAGATAAATATTTGTTGAAATAATCACCACTAGGGCTTTCAAAATCTCATCCATCTCCCAGGCCTTCCGCTTTTCCATTTCCGGCTGAGAGCCTTTGTCTCAGCCTTGGACTTGGTCCTTGAGCTGCCTCCGGGACATCTCACCAGACGTCGCTCATACTGGAAATGACCCCTTAGTTCTTCCCTGGACCTGCCCCTCCCTCCCTCCTCCTCCCCTCACTCAGTGACGCCACCTTTCCTTAGTCGAGCGAGAAGCCTGGGGGTCATCCTTGACCCCCCATCCTTGTCTCCAGGCCGTCCTCAACTCCTGAACCTTCTACCTCCTTTATATATTTTGGACTGTCCACTTCTCCCATCCCTACTGTCACCGCCACTGTGATGCAAGCTGTCATCTTTTTCACCTGGACGGACCACACCAAGGGCTTTCTAATGGTCTCCCGCTTTCTTTCCTGCCTCTCTCTGGTCCATTCTCAATTTAGCAGTCAGAGTGCTACTTTTTGTCAAGTTGAACAGTGTTACCCCCACCCCCTCCACTCCAGCTCGAGACCCTCTAATGGCTTCTCATTACATATGGAATAAAATGCCCATGCTCAGCGCTCCAGTCCCACCTTACACCCCCACCACTCCACTCACGATGTTCCATTCATTCCGGTTTTCTTTCACTTCTGGATCCCGGCAAATTCTTCTCCGCGTTAGAAACTTTGCATCTGCTCTCCACCAACTTCTCACGTCCTTCAGGACTGAGCTTAAATGTCACTTCCTCCTAGAGACACCATCTGTTACTCCCCACCCTCCTACTATGGAAAGTCAGTATTCCCAACATTTTCTCTCAGGACCATGTCCCTCTGTAGCGCCATCATCATTTGTAGTAATATGCCTGGTCCAAGCTTCTTTTGTTTATTATCTATCTCAGCTCCTAGACAGTATTCCAGAAAGGCAGGAAAGCCCTTCGTTTTGCTCGCCACTGTATACTACGTTCCCAACAGAGTGCGTGGCCCATGTAAGGCTCTCGATAGCTCTATGTAAAATGAATGGACAAGAAAATGAAAGGTGAGAGGTGAAGGTGAAGGTGAAGGTGAGCAGAGGCCAGAAATTCACCACGAAAGAGTTTGGTCTTTGTTTTTGGAGACACCGAGAGACCCACGAGCACAAACATCATGGGAAGAACCTATTGATGAATGACTTTTTATAAAATAGCAACCCTACAAAGTAGGAGTTGTCTCGCCTCACAGGTGAGGGCTAGAGGCTCAGAAAGGTGAGTAATAAACGGTTCAGGCTGAGAGAAATGGGGAGTGTCTGTGCTGGGCTACGAGCTGCTCTGTCTGACTCTAAATCTTTTATGTTTCGCTGTTCGGATGCTCCGCTTTTGACCCCTTTTCCTCCTCCTCGGCAAAGTCCTACTGCCATTCCACGGATGTTTGTTACCTGACACCCCCGCCTCTGAGGAGCCCCATCTGGTTCCCACAGCAGAGTTCCCCTTTTACCGGGCTATCCCTTGCCTGCAGTAAGGAAGTAGTGGCCCCCTGACAGATCAGGGATGGCAGGAGGGCCCATTGCTCCCCTCCCAGGACCACAGCAGACGTTACCAATCCACAGCAGTGATGGCTAACACTCAGTGCCAGGCAGGAATGGAAGAGCTTTGCTTGAATTAATTTTCCAAGTCTCCCGACAGCCATTCAGGGATGCGTGAATGGACACTCTCGAGTGTGCTCTGCATGCCTGGGGGAGCTCTGGGTGGACACACAAGGTTTGATGGTGTTTTGCTTCCTTTCAGAGGACTTCTACGTGCAGACAAGGCTGCAATTTGACGAAACAGCCAAACATTTACAGAAACTGGAAAACGCCACCAGAAGGGCGGTTTGTGCAGCTGTGAAAGAATTCAACAAGACCCAGGTATGCCCAGGCTCTGTCTGGAGGGGACGACGAGCACGCAGACGCGACCCGGGGTGGCCTGCTCCCCTGCAGTGGGCCTGTCTAGTTACAGAAACGGACCAGACGCAGCCCCCGCTCCTGAGCCCTGAATCTGGGCATGAAACCCGACAGAACTAGCCGTGCGAGCTGGGAGTGGGGTCAACTCACCTCTCTAAACCTCGGGTTCTTCTGTAGTACGAGGACAGCGACATTTACCTAGAGGGGTCCCAGCGAGCTCTGCTCTGATGCCTGGTCTAGTTTCATCTCTTTTGCACCGGGCGTCAGAGTCCTCCTCCCAGGAGCAGGTGCTCAGGCACGCAGCGATGGGAGCAGCCAAGATGGCAATGATGATGGCGCAGGCTTCAGGGGTCTCCTGATGGCCCCCTCCTCCCCAAACCTGCCTAGCTTCCTCACAGACACTCCTATCCAAGCAGATCCCACGCTGAAGTCACTTCAAGTTCTCTGTTCCTTTTGGAGATTAGACTCCTCTCGCTTCAGGTTTTCTTTTCACATCCTGGGTAGGGCAGGGGCTTGGCCTGGATTCATTTATCAGATTAGCTGGTTGTCCAGAACTGTGGTCTGAAAAGTAGAGCACGTGAGATGGTCCGTCGGAGAGCAGGGCGAAGATGTTAGAACTCCGCTCACGTGTCTCTTTGACCTCACTGCGTTAAATTCCCGGCTGTGCATGCACGCGCGTGATGAAGCACATGCTATGCTTATGGTCTAATAGTACCGCCTTGTGAACTAAATAGATCGGAGACACAAGCTCAAATGTGTTCCGCCCCTGGAGGTACGTGATCAAAACTCCTTGGGAGGCTGGACTGGAGGAGACCGGAGAGAATGTTGGTTTTCAACAGCAGGGAGAGGAGCGAGACGGGCCATCTGCCCAGATGGGGAGGGGTGACCAAAGGGCAGATCACAGAGGCACAGGTCACCAACCAGCCAGCTGCAGGGGTCTTGGCGAACACCTGGCCCTGTCCCTTCCTTTCGCAGAGGAGGCCCAGAGAGGGGAGATGCTTTGCTCCAGGCCCCACAGCAAATTAATGGCAGAATGGGGCTCTTTTAAAATTTTTTCAAATATTTTTAATTTTCCAGTTATAGTTGACATTCAATATTATACTGGCTTCAAGTGTACAGCATAGTGGTTAGATGTTTATATACCTTACGAAGGATATCTCGATAAATCCCCAGCAGAATGGGGCTGATTCTTCCTCCACTATTGGCTGGCTGGCCTTCCAGTCACTCATTTATTCCCTCGTTCATTTATCAGTTCAGCAATATTCACTAAACATGCCCGCTGGGCTCTGGCATGTTGTTTGCTAAACCGTGTTGCCACGTTCATCAGTTTATTGATTCATTTATTCACTACATTTTGTAGGGAGCGCCTTTCAGGTCCCCCAGCTCTCCACGTGGACATGGCAAGGCCACATCTTCACGCCCTGTGCTGGGGAAAGCCAGCAGCTCCACTCCCGACTAGAAATAGGCTTTGTTAGTTAGCCTGGGGCATTAACACAAAGCTCTAGGTAACTGACCTCAAAAGAAAATTCCAAGATCAGTCCAATTCAGCAGGGAGACGCACACTTGGGAGCCTCCGGATCTTTACGAGGGGCAGAGAGGGGTGCATTTTATCAGAGGCGGTGCTGGGAGGCACTGTGGTGCCGGGGTTCGGCGTGCAGGCGCCAGAGCCTAACTGCGTGCTTGCAAGAACAGGCTCTTCTCTGTAGCTAAGAAAAGCCACTTATGCTCCTCGGTTTTATCATCCGGAGAGTGGGGATAATGATGATGACACCTACCTATGCCAGAGCGAGAAACATCCCCCAAATCTCAGTGGCTTAAAACGCAGTGTTGACGTTCATGACGCTCCATGTCCATCTCGGTTGAGCAAGGGACTCTATTCGTCATCCTCACTCTGGGACCCTGGGACAGAGCAGCCACCAGCTGGAGAACTCCAGCAACAGCACAGAGAAGGCATAGGGCTGACCCCCCCACCACACACACACACCTACCAGAAGTGTCCCTATCACCTCTGCTCACGTCGCACTGGCCAAAGTAAGCCTGGGACATGCTCACTCCAAGTGGGCAGGGAATTTTAATTCTGCCACCTGCCCAGAAGGAGCACTGTCCACAATGTTTAGTGACCAGCAGTACTGGCGATCACGCTCCTGAGGTCGTCGTGGGGTAAAACGAGGTAATGCATGGAACATTATCAGGACTCGTCAGTGAGAGCCATTATTTTTAATCCCAGCGACAGTTAGATGCTCTCATGAGTCACTGGGTCCAACCAGCCTGCCAGAGGAGCACGATCAACCCAATTTAATGGATAAAGGAACAGGCTCAGCGGGGAACTGACTCTCCTAGGGACACCCAGGTACTCACCTGATTTGCTCTGGCAAATTCAAACACTGGCTGTCCGGTATTTGAGTCAGGCCCGTCCGGCTGCAAAGCGTGTGCTTCCGTGACGCAACCAAGTCAGCGGCTGTCTCATGTGGTGTGCCGGGCCCCTTGCAAAGTGCCCCGTCTGTTCTTCACGGAAGAGAACCGATAGTACTGATGAATGTCTCGTGACAGAGAAATAACTGCAGCCTAGGGAGGTGACGTGCTTCAGGTCACACAGCCTGGGCTGTCCTTCCACTCGTCACCCTCCCTTGAGCAGGGACTAGCCCAGGAGTTGACTTGTACCAAGGCCTGTGATGGGGGTGCAGGGAGCACCGAGGTAACATTGTGTTTTCACCTTTTAGAGCCCACCACGGTTGTGAATCAGTGTGTTGGATGTTCTTTGTGGCCTGCAGCCAGACAAGGGTGACCAGGGCCACAGGGAGGGGCACAGAGCCCTGCCCCAGGGTGACTGAGGCCAGCCAAGGGGAGAAGGCAGCCCCACCCAGGGAGGCAGCTCCATGCTTTGGCAAATTGGTGCTAAGACCCAAAGCAACTCGGCACACAACCAACAGATGGCGATTCCCCAGCCCAGCCCTCATGCCCGTTATTGCCCGTCATCACCCCGGCGGCCAGGGCCCAAGGGCCACCCACATTCATGCCTGACCAGTCCACCACCCTGCCCCGTCCCTGGAGCCCTTTAGCGCATTCTTCCTTCAAGGGCCCCCAGTGAGATTTGCCGGCCTGTCCGTCACTCAGAGCATCTTCCTCAATGTCTTCTCCTGCCTAGGCTACAGAGTCAGCGGAAAGGAAAAGTCTAGAGAAAAAACAAGAACAAGAGGACAACCTGGCCGAGATCACCAACCTGCTGCGCGGGGACCTGCTGTCCGAGAACCCGTGGCAGGCGACCAGCTCCTTTGGGCCCCACCGCGTGGCCCCCGACCGCTGGAAGGGCATGACCCGGGACCAGCTGGAGCAGATCCGCCTGTGTCAGAAGCAGCAAGTCCAGGAGAAGCTGGTGCCTGCCCCGCCCCGCCCCCCTGGGCCCCCGCCCCGCATGCGCCTTCCTCCCCCGCATGGTCCTGGCAGCTGCCCTCGGGGGGCCTACATTCTAGTGGGCCATAATCTTGTGTGTGTGTGTGTGTGTGTGCATGTGTGATGTAGCTTAGGCACTGAGTGCTGAGGAGGAAAGAAGGGCTGGATAAAGGGGATCGAGGGTGCCGGGCAGAGGAGGGTCGCCGGGGGACTCAGAAGTGACATTGGAACGAAGACCTGAAGGAGGGGAGGAAGCGAGCCATGCAGACACCTGGAGAAAGGTGACCAGGCAGGGTGAACTGCAAAGGCAAAGGCTTCGAGGCAGGACCATCCTGCCCTGGTCAGAGAAAAGCGAGGAGCCTGAGAGCTGGGGGGCAGTGAGGGGAAAGGCTGGGCAGGAGGAGGAAGGAGGAACCAGGCAGCAGCAGGAGAGGTGGGGCTGAGGTCAGCAGCAGGCCACTGGGGAAGACAGCACTGTGACTGGGTTAGGGGGAGGCCTGGAGGTTTCATGGAGGCGTGACATGTCCCTGAGCAAGCATTTAACAAGGTCCCTCTGCACCGCATGCTGTGTTGAGGGTGGACTCGGGGGGCGGGGGGGACGGAAGAAGAGCGATCCTTGGGGAGGCTGGGCGCTGGTCGAGGTGACAGCCGATCCTGGTTGGGTCCAGGGTGCTGGCAGCAGGGGCGCTGAGAAGTGGTCGCATTCTGGACCTATTCTGAAGGTAGAGCGGACAGGGTCGGCTGAAGGGTCGGCCATGGTACACGGGAGACAGAGGAGGTGAGGGTCACTGCAGGCCTCCTGGCCTGGGTAACGAGAGGACGGAGCTGGCGTTTTCGGCAATGGAGAAGATGGAGGGAGGAGCAGTCTGGTAGAGGGCATGGAAATCACACGTGCTGTTTGGGCTGTTACATGTGCAGTGGCTGTTCGACATCTGCATCTGTCAGGATTCGGCTTGCCTGAACGTGGCAAAAACAACAAACAAACAAACAAACAAACAAGACAAATAACAGCATCTTGAGCAAGATGGAACTTCATCTCTTACGTGTAGACCAAAGCCTCAGGAAAACAGCCCAGGCTGCTATGGCAGCTCCACGGACACTGAGGTTCTGCCACCCTCGGCACCGGGCTCCCACCTCTTAGTGCAAGGTGGCTGTTGGAGCTCCAGCGGCCACGTGCCTGTTCCAGCGAGCAGGAAGCAGGAATGGGGAAGAACACTCTAGGGACACTTCCCAGAAGTTTCATGGGACGGTTCTATTTACATTCATCGGGCAATATTTAGTCACAAAGTTGTCCTCAGCTGTAAAGAAGGCTGGACATGTAGCATCTGTTCCAGGCAGTGAAGTGCTGGCAATTCTTTTGTGAGGAAGAAGGAAAAGTGACTACTTGGGGACGAGTACTATTTTCTGTCACAGCCTCCAGTAAAGCCCAGTAGGCAGCTGGGTGTACAGTCCGGATCTCAGAACAGGGTCCGGGCTGGAGACATAAACGGAGTCACCGCTACACAGTATTTAAAGCAGTGAACCTGGATGAGATCACGCAGGAAGTGAGTGTAGACGGAGGAGAAGGCGTCTAAGGACTGAGTCCTGGGACCCTCCGCACTCCGTTTCTTAAAGGGGCCCGAGCAGGGGCAGCCAGGGTTGGGGGGCGGCAGGCAGCGGGGCGACCCGGAAGCCAAGTGACGTGAGTGTTTTGGAAGGAGAGTGGGAACCCCTGGGTCAAACGTCGCTGCTGGGCCGCAGACTGGACGCCGGATCCAGCACCAGGGTGGGTACCGGGGTCTCTGTCAGGAGCATCTTTGGTGGAGGGGTGGGGGCGACAGCCTGTCGAATGGGCTTGAGAGAGAGAGAACCCACAGGAGGACGTGGAGACGGAAATGCAGGCAACACTTTCAAGGTGTTTGTAAAGTGCGTGGGGAAATGGGGTGGTAGCCGCGGGGACGTGGGGTCACGGGAACGTTGTTTGTTTTTCTGATTGTAGAAATAACAGCTTACTGGCCATTCCGTGAGTGGGATGCAGGAGGGGATGCCAGAGGGCAGACCTGCTGGAGTGGCGAGTGGGTGGCGGAAGAGCGAGGGGCTTGAGGCACCGGTTGAGCCAGTGGGGCCAGGAGCTCAGGCTGACGATCCGCGGCCACAGGGGCAGGGTGAGGGTGGGAGTGTGGGCGTGACAGCTCGTGCAGTTTCTCCTCCGGAGCCCCTACTTCCTGCTGAAACAGGAAGGGGAGGGGCAGCAGTCGAGGGTGAGGATTTGCGGACGGAGAGCAAGGTGCTGGAAGGGAAAAGCCTAAGGGAAGGGAGCAGGATGGCCAGGCAGGGCCGGGGTCCCCGGAACTCAAGGTCATGAACTTGAAGTGTCCCCAGTGAGCAGAGCCACGCTCGGCTGTAAGGAGAGAGTCGGGATCCACCGTGGTCAGGGCTTGCCGGCCAGTCTGACCAAGCGAGAGGCTCAAGGGCACCGAAGTGACTGCCAGGGTGTCAGCCAGGGACGCTGGGATGAACGAGGAGGGAGATGAGGGTACAAGGAGCACAAGGGACAACGGGAAGTGTGCAGTCAGTGGACTGGGGGCCACGGGGCTGGAATGTCGGGGCCGGCGCGGGAGTGGAAAAGGCAGGGAGGACGGCGTGGTGGCGAGTGGGACTCGACGGTGAGACTAGGGGCCGGCGTTACTGGCTCTGCCGAGGGGAGGGCGGGGGGAGCACAGCGGGTCTCTGGGCCAGCAGCGTGGACGTCTAGGGACTTGAGAGGAATGCAGAGTCTCAGGCCCCACCCCAGGCCCTCAGAACCGGAAGCTCTGGGCTGGGGCCTGTGCCCCGTGCGTGGCTCAGCGCGCTCCCCCCGCGAGGCGTTCTGATGCCCGCTGGAGTTCGAGGACCACCGGTATGCCCAGGCAGGGCGTGAGAGCTGACCAGTGGGACCCAGCGGTCTTTGGAGGGGCGGTGGGATCGCGGAGAGGCCTGGGAGGGGACGGGTTGCAGTGTGGATAGAAATCACGCAGAATTACACGGAGAGAGCTGTGGAGACTCTCTCAGACCGGCAGTGAGCAGAACGGGGAGGGCTGTCCCAGGGTGGGCAGAGGACTGCCAAGGTTGGGGGTGGTGGTGCTGGGGTCCCCATGAGCCTCTAAGCAGGCAGGTCCTGCGGGAGGGGCAGTGACCTGGACCAGGAAATGAGGAGCAGAGGGGACAGCTCGACCGCCCGCTCATGTCCAGGCCCAGAGGGGCTTTACAGGGCCTGCTCAGTCCGTCACTACTGCAGTTTGGCCCAACCATCTGGCGGGGACCAGGCAGGGCAGCTGTCCTGAAAGCAGCATTTTTTGTCTTCAAAAATATCCAATCTTTGTTGAAAACTAAGAAAAGCACCACGGGAAAAACAACCCACATTAAGGCTCAGCACTCAGAATGCCGCCCCTCCCCCCACACGCCTCCTCTTCTGAGCACGGGGATACCTGGGGAAACTGAGATCATGCAAAGAATAGTTGGGTTGTCTTCTGTTAGCCTAAGGCGAGTAGGTCCCCATATCATTTGGACTCTTGATGAAGGCATCTCATGTCCCGACCCAGGGCACCTGCGAGTAGCCTCATCTTACAGGTGAGAAGACTGAGGTTCGGAGGGGCAACGTCAAGTGCCCTGTAGGTGGCACAGCCAGGCACCAGCCTACCTGTCGGTCCTACCAGCCTGTGTGCCCCGGTGGCAGTGGGCTGTCCCAGGCCTGCCCATGTGATGGGGGAAGCCCCGCCCCGAAGCCCATGAAGTGGAAGGAGGGCTTCTGCTCCCTTTGGCTGTTGGGGGAGGGTGAGCTGGCAGAGTCACTCACGCTCTGGACAGCTGATAAAACTGCCTACATTTGGGGGGCGACCCCTCCCCTCTACATTAATCCAGTTTCCTCTCCAAGGGCTCAGTGGTTTTTATAGAATGGTCTGGAAGGCAGTGAGGACTGAGCTGAGATGCAGAAACTGACCCCAGACCATGAGCCCATTGTCCCTGGGTGGGGCTGCAGCGTCAGCACATTGTAGAAGCCACCAGGTGATCCCAGTGAGCAGCCAGCAGGAGCACCCTGCCCACCGGTCGTGTCCCAAAGCCGCCTCTGATTTCCTGCATGAAGTCGCTCAGTACCCGCCGCCTCTCTGAGCCTCAGTTTCCCCACCTGTAAAACAACAAGAGCCAGGCGGTGGCGAGTCACCTCTCCCTCCCCCAGAGGCTGCAGGAAGAAGAGCGCCTGCGGGACCGGCTCTGGGACCGGCAGAGGGTTGAGCACGCTCGCGCCACTCTGCTGTTGGAGCGGCAGGGGCGGCAGCAGCAACGTGAGCTGCGCAGGGCCCTGGACAGCAGCAACCTGGGCCTGGCCAAGGAGCAGCTTCTGCAGTGAGTGGGCGAGGGCTTGGACAGGGGAGCTGGGGGGCGTCAGGGTCAAGGGGGGCTGCAGGCGGGGCAGGGGGTGATGGGGAGCCGATTGTGCAGGGCCTAGAGAGCAGGCTCCCCTGGCCCCCGTCCCCAAATCTTCCCCACCCAAAGGGCCCAGGACTCTTGGTGCATAGTTCACCAGCAGCGCCGTAGAGGAAGTGGTCTGGGCCAGGGCACAGCGTCCCGGTAAAGTTTGCAAACCGAAAAGGAGGAGGGACAAGAGCTAAGAAGCCAGAAATTAAGGGCTTGGAAACCGCTGGTCCCCCATGGACCAGTGACTGAGATTCTGTCTTGCCATCATCCTGTAAACACCCCTCCCTGGGCAGTCCTCCCCTGGGCACAGCGGCTCAGACACAGGTCCTGGTGACAAAATCCACAGAAGGCACTGGGGCCCAGGGGGGTGCCAGGTGGGCCCGAGGTGTGTGTGGGGGCGGGGACGGTGCCAGCTGCCCACTGCAGGGAGGGCTCTCGGGGCAGAGGAAGGGGCTCCTGGGCTGCCAATGACCGGCCTGGAGTCTCTTCCTCATTACAGACAGGCCAGGAGCTCGGAGTTCCAGCTCCAAAAATGTCAAAGGCAGTGAACTTGTCCCTAAAAACGAATTATCTGCTCACTTGGTTACCTATCTATCCATCAAGCTCTTGGCTTGAACTCAGAAGGCACCCACTGGTATTTTCTCCAGTCAGACATCTGTGTACTGGTCAGTCGGTCACTTCTCTTGGGGGCCTAAAAGAAGCAACTGATGGATGGTCTCACAGAAATCAAATGATGTGAGCAAATGTGGGCTCTTTCTTGTATATATTTCGGACGTTTGCTGATGGTTTCTCTCCTTGTTTTATTGCCAGGAAAAAATACATGAAGGAAGTCTATACAAACCATCCCACCGAAGAATATTTCGCACAATTTAATACAAGAAGTCGATAATGGAAAAGACACTTCCTTCCCCTCTGAATTGTTTATGTATAAAATGTGATCACCTTGAAGTGTCACATTTATTTTAAAAATATATACTCCTTGGGCCAGAAGTGCCCACCAACTTTATTTTCCTGCTGCGGACAAAACATTTATTAAATCCGTCCCTCGTGTTTCTATGAAGAGCATCAGTTTCTGTTCAGGGCAGCTCAGAGAAGGTCTCCAGAACAGGCCTGGGTGCTGTGGGTGCGGGGATGGAACAGACATGAGCCTGCCCAGGTCTACTCTGGGGAGGACGTGACAACCGAGCTGGGCCCGTGTGTTACTTAGACTCCAGGTTCGGCTGCCAGCTGTGTGCGGGGCATGTTCTAAACAAACACCTCCCATGCCATTAACTAACTCCCCCCCATGAGCCGGTGCTGCGAACTCACAAGGTCCCGGTGAGGAGCCTGAGACACAGATGGGTTAAGTGACTTGCCTAAGATCACGCTGACGGGCAGTGGTGGACCTGGGCTTGAACCCAGGGAGGCTGGCGTCGGAGACCCAAAACAAGGGTGGCTTCATCGAAGCAGAAGTTTATTTCTTGTTCTTGTAAATTTCCCGGATGAGCAGTGCTACCACGTGCTCTGTATCTTCATCTCGTGGTTTCAGGAATGCTGCCCCAGTCTCCCCTCCTCATCATGTCATGTCACATTCGGGCCAGCAGGGAGGAGTAAAAGGGGACAGCAGCACGGTCCCTGCCTTCACGGACAGAGCACTGGCCAGAACTGGGTCACGTGACCATGCCTAGCTGCAGTGGAGGCCTGGGAAACCGAGCTGGCTAACCACATGAACGGGCAAGAGCAGAAAAGATGGAAGGATACATACTGGGGACAACTAGCAGTCTGCTGGTCTTGCAGAATGACTTGGAATTTTCCAGAGGGGAGGAGAGGGGCGGCGTTTAACTTGGGGGGTGTTTGTCTGCAAAAACGGGGTCTCCAGCTCGGAGGCCCAAGGTGACTGGCTCCTGCCCAGCTACCTCTTCCTTCTCCACGTGGGTTTCTTGAGGGGCCACATGCACAGGGCCAGTGACAAATGGCAGCACTTAGCGCACCTTCCCCGTCTAAACGCGGCCCTTGTTCTTCCTATGCTCAGCCCCTCCACGGACGGAAGTTAACCCTAGCCTGAGCACTGGCGGCTTTCCTAGCTGGACTCTCTAGTGACATAAACGAAGGCCCGGGGGACCCCTACTGGAGGTGGGGCCGGGCGAGGGCTGCCCCGTGCTGCAGCTGAAGCAGGAGTCATGATGTCATGCCAGGGAGGGGGCGGCAAGCCGAGCTGCTCACTCTTAGTATGTGCGGGGCTGTCAACGGGTGCCTGGAGCAGCCAATTTCCTTTAAGCTCCTTTCGTGACAACTCTGCAGAGCAGGGCTCTCTCCTCTCCTGACGGGCAGAGGGTGAGGCCCTCGCAGCCGGGCCTGCTCCCAGGATGCCCACGGGGGAACTTCCGGCCGCCTTTAGGCCACCGAGCAGCTCCCCAGGGCCCACTCTGACATGCCCCCCTGCAGCGGGGGAGGCCCATCTGTATCTACCCATCACAAATGCCTTTCCTGCAACTTACACCATCGCCGCTGCTGCCAACTGTCCCTGAGTGTCCCTGTTTGAGCAGGAGCAGCCTGTTCCTGGAGCGATTGACAGTGACGAGCACACTCCCTTTGGAGAAGCAGGTTGTGGGTGTATTAGTTTCCTGGGGCTGCTGCAAACTCGGGGGCTTAAACGACAGAAACGTCCAGCTCCTCACAGTCTGGAGGCCAGAGTATCAAGGTATCGGTAGGGCAGCTTCCTTAGGAGGCCCTGAAGGAGAATCTGTCCCCTGGCTTCTAGTGATTTGGTCGTGACCCTAGGTGTCCCCTGGCTTGTGGCCCCATTGTTCTGCTCTGTCTCCATCTACACGTGGCAGCATTCTCCCTGTGTGTGAGTCTGTGTCCAAATTTCCCCTTTTTATAAGGACACCAGTCAGATTAGATTAGGGGCCAAACTAAGGACCTTTTATCTTAACTAATCACATCTATGATGACTTGATTTCCCAATAAGGTCACAGTCTGAGGTACTGGGGGTTAGGACTCCAACATGTCTTTTGCGGGGAGCAATATTCAGCCCATCACAGAGGGATGTGGAAGGACACCTGGTCCCATCGCCTCCCAGGATAATTCCATTAGGAACATTGGTTCCCAGGGCTAAGTAAGGCATGCTTTGCGGAAGGTACCAGTGATGCACGAGTGACAGCCTATACAGATGTTAATTCTCCTGCATATCGGCAAGAAAGAAAGTTAGGGATGGGAGGTGACGTCAGTTCATTCAGGGCACACTGAGCACTCTCCAAGTCCTGGATTCTGTGCTAGGATCTCCACAGTCTAGCGGGACACACAGATACAGAAGCAGATCCTTGCAATGGGGAGGACGGGCGGGTCGGTCCTCCATGGTGCTGACGGCCACAGGCGAGAAGGGAAACAGCTGGGAGGCCGCTGCAGTTGTCAATAATGCATTTACATGCCTGGAACTATAGGGTCAATTCGAAGAGGCCTGCTTTACCTCTGAATTTTGCATCATTATAAAAAATAGTCCAAAAGGACAGCCAGGTTTGAAAACTTTGGACACTTGTTTGCTTCAAGTACGCCTTCTGCTGGTGACCAGCGGCACAACACTCCCCATGGTTCTCAGGCAGAAAAATGAACTCAGCGATTTAAACTACAGCACCCCAGGCCCAGGGCTGGGTAGGTCCTTGCCAACACCCCTGACACCGCTGAATGTTACGATCACCATTTTGCCAAGAGAAAACAGGATGAGAGAGCTTAAGTGATTTACCCCTGGCTAGAAGGCAGAGCCAGGGTCCAGGCTGGGGCCCCCTCCATTATTCTCTGAATGGCCCCTTATGATTGTACACACACACACACACACACACACAACACACACGCAGTCACACACACGAGGATTTTTTCAATTCCCTCTCCAACATTTTATTATGAAAAAATTCAAACATATAGAAAAACAGAAAGAATCGTGCAGTTCACACCCATAAGCTCACTATCAAGGTGCTGCAGTTAATATTTTGCTGTGTTTGTTTCCTTACTGATCTCTCCATGGACTGACTTTTAAAAATTCCAGTTATAAGCTGCTTACAAAAGACACATCTGAAGCAAAATAGCGTCGAAAAGTATGGTCACCGTGAATCCTCGTTTCACGGATGAGGGAGCTGAAGCAGAGTGCTCCCCAGCTCTCGGAAGGTCCTTCAGCTGGTAATGGGGGCGGGGGTGGGGGTGGGGTGGCTGGTTTCAAACCCAGATAACCAGAGCCCAGGTCCTGGCTCTTCCCCGTCACTCCCACCCCCACCTGCCAGTGATTCCGGCCACCCTTGCGACGAGCCAACTCCACTGGGTGAATCGAATCGGAAACCATTATCGGAAACATTGTACCCGACCCAAAAGAGGACACGATGCGATTCTGTATACGTGAAATTCT
>NW_024342469.1:3197037-3215561 GCF_902729225.1 Pteropus medius | reverse complement strand
AGCAGATCCTTGCAATGGGAGGCATACATGGTCGGTCCCACATGCCATGCATGTGCTGCGCCGAGATCGCTGCCCATAGAAGGGAAACAACTGGAGGTAAAGGTCAGCTAGAAGGTTAGAGTCAATAATGACGATGCCTGAATGTCATTCGCCTGTGTCTTTATAGGGTTGGTCAATCTTGAGGCTCATTTAATTTGAATCTAGACCATGCTGAGGTGGGGGCAAAAAGAGTTAGTCCAAAAAAAAAAAGGATTAAAGCCATTTATGTGTGTAAACTTGGATTATCTTCCTCCTCTCTCTGTTTAGGGGAAATGGTGGTACGCTGCCTTCTTCTACAGGACTGTCTAGGGGCGGCACAACACTCCCCATGGTTCTCAGGTAAAATGAACTCATGATTTAAACCACAGGCACTCCTTGTGTGTGTCTAGGGTTGCAGGTCCTGTCAACAATTTCCCTGACACGTTGAATGTTACATGATCACCATTACTTTTTTGGCTGAGGCAGGAAAACAGGATGAGAGTTTATGAGGCCTACCCCTGGCTGGCTAGAAGGCAGGTGAGCCAGGGTCCAGGCTGGGGGCCCCTCCATTATTCTCTCTGAAATTTTCTCCCCTATGAGATTGAAAATACACACACACATGTAATACACACACACACACACACACACGCACACACACACACGAGGATTTTTTTTCACCCCTCCAACATTTTATTATGAAAAAATTCAAACATATAGAAAAACAGAAAGAATCGTGCAGTTCACACCCATAAGCTCACTATCAAGGTGCTGCAGTTAATATTTTGCTGTGTTTGTTTCCTTACTGATCTCTCCATGGACTGACTTTTAAAAATTCCAGTTATAAGCTGCTTACAAAAGACACATCTGAAGCAAAATAGCGTCGAAAAGTATGGTCACCGTGAATCCTCGTTTCACGGATGAGGGAGCTGAAGCAGAGTGCTCCCCAGCTCTCGGAAGGTCCTTCAGCTGGTAATGGGGGCGGGGGTGGGGGTGGGGTGGCTGGTTTCAAACCCAGATAACCAGAGCCCAGGTCCTGGCTCTTCCCCGTCACTCCCACCCCCACCTGCCAGTGATTCCGGCCACCCTTGCGACGAGCCAACTCCACTGGGTGAATCGAATCGGAAACCATTATCGGAAACATTGTACCTGACCCAAAAGAGGACACGATGCGATTCTGTATACGTGAAATTCTAGAATCAGCCAAAGCATTCTACTAGCGTTCGCCTGGGACGGGGTGATGGGGGTGACTGCAAAGGAGCGTGAGGCAACTTTTATGGAATGATGGAAATGTACAGAAAAAAAAAAAGACTCTCCCACTCCCACCCCTGTCCCCTGTAGCAAGGAGGGGTGGCCCTATCACCTGCTAGACCTTGCCAAGCGAGCTCCATTGCTGTCTGCCTGTGCCCTTGTCCACCAGCAGGTGGCATTTCTGCCTCGCATGCATCCACCCTCTGCCGGACTCCAGAGCCCCTGGCCATCCTGTTTTCACATGTGCCTCTGCTCTGTCTAGGCAGAATGACGAGGCTGGTGTGGAGGCTGTTATAACCTGCTGTGACGGCCACCTCAGAGTGCTCACGCAGCGAGGCGACTGGTCTCCACACGTCTCTCGTGTTCACAGGTGGGAACAAGAGGTGGGGTGAGGAGTATGGAACCGGAGCCCCGCCGAGCACACTTTCCTGAAGGGGGCGTCTTCTCGACAGTGCGTAACGTGTCTTCGTGATGTTAAGACAATGATGAAAAGAAGCTGGAGAAGTGAGTGGGAGCCAGACAGTGACCTTTGCGGAGACGGTGCGGGGTGGGGCCTTGCCCCGTGCTGACCCCCACCCAGCAAAGGCCCCGGCATTTCCCTACTCCCTCGCCCGACCTGCCCCAAGTTCGCGCTGCCCCATCTTGGAGCCTAGCAACGCTTCTGCCCAGAGCTGGCAAAGTCCGTTCTGCCCACCGTGTTTCTGGCAGGCCTGCCCTCCTCATGTTTTACTGAACGAAGGGAGAGCCAACCCCAGCACTGGTCGTGGCCCCAGAGAGTGGACGTGGACGGGCATGAGGGCAGATGGAATGCCTGTGATTTAGTGGGTCTAGACATTCTAGAAAGCCTTCCAAATTCACTTGTGCCAACAGTGCCAGAGGAGACTCCAGCCCGACGTCCACGACCGTTGGGGACCGAACTGTGCAGAGCCCACTGGAGAAAGGGAGCTGGGGCCGTTGACTACACAGTGGCTGAGCTGCGAACTCATCACTCCACCGGGTTCCCAGGGGTTCTTGGGGCTCAACAAACGCGCCTTTGTTGACCAAACGTCCAGTTGGAACTCACGGGCCTTGAGGACAGCCATCTGGGCCTCCTGAGATGAGAGCAGGGGCCAGCCAACCACCGTTAAGTCTCTCGCTTAAGGCCTCTCTGTCCTTGGCTTGCTCATCTGGGAATGGCCCAAAATGGCCTTCCAGCTCCAGGCCCACCACGACTGACCCAGTTTCTTTATTCCTTAATCGTGACGGGAGAGTCTGATTAGACCAGGTCAGCTTTTAAAATGGGCAGTCCCTGAGTCATAGCCCCCCACCCCCCCGGTTCCCTCTGCTGTGACCAGGGGGATACGGCTCAGAGTGGAACTGTAGGCTGAGAGGGCGGTGGGCTTCCAGCAACAGTGAACACGTCCAGCAAAGTGCGAGAGCATCTACAGCCGCTGCTTGTTGAGCTCAGTGCAACTCTGACCCAGCACGTGCTGTGTGCTTAAACCTCCACAATCCGGAATGCATTGCCACCCGTTTTAGCTCCCAAATATGGAACGGAGACTTCGAGCACAGAACTAACTTCCCAAAGGTGCTGGAGCCAGTTTAAGACGGAGCCGAGCATGGACTCCCAAGTCCCACAGACTGGCCTCCAACAGGGTGCCCGGAGGTAATGGCCAGGGGACCCGTAGGACATGGAGATGGGTGATGACTCTCCAACGGCCCTCGCTAGTCCGACCTGGTTCACATACACTTTTTCTCAACCCAGTAACCACAGAAAACAAGTTGAAAACGCAAGTCAGACTGCCTGTCTTTTGCTCGAACCCTCCAGCGGCTCTCAACTCATGCAGAGTAAAGCCACTTGCCTTCAAGGCCACGTGACCTCGTTCCCGGCTATCGTCTCCCTGACCCCTCTCCTGCTGCCCTCCCTCTTGCTCACTCTGCTCCCGGCTGGTCATTGCTCGTGGCAAGTACATTCCCGCCTCAGGGCTCGCACCGGCTGTTCCTGCAGCTTAACATGCTCTTCCTCTGGATATTCATGTGGCCAACTCTACCACTTCCTTAGGGACTCAGCTCAAGAGTCCCCTTCTCAGCGAGGCCCTTTCCTGGCACTTCCATACTCCTCTTCCTCCCCTACTTCATTTTTCTCCGTGGCAGCCGTCACCTCGTGTGCATGTTTATCATCAGTCTCCCCCTGCCACTAGAATATGAGGTACATGAAGGACTTGGCTTTATTCGCTGCTATGCCCAGAACCTTGAGCGGTGCACGACACATGTTTGTTCCATGGATTAGTGAACCATGTGGCTTGAGCTCCACGGTCTGAGCCTGAGCTGGCCCACCCAGGTTCAGGCTAACTCAGGGCGTGTCTAGACAGCAAGTAGGGTGAATCTACCGGGGACTCGTCTGTGTGACAACTGAAGCGATGCTGGGGGAAAACTCACCCTAAGGGAAATGTCAGTCCAGGCACACAGTGTGTCCTCACTGTAACAGCTCGGCTGATAACAGACAGAGGTGTGGCTCAGCTCCCCGGGGCCCCCGGCAGAGGTAGGGCGCTGGAAGTCGGAGGTCCAAGGACCAGCATCCCCGTGAGCCACGGGGGCACCGGGCAGCATGACCCTGCCGCGGTATGACCAACGGGTGTCAGAGGGCATGAGCAGCCAGGCCTACGTGTGGGGGATGTGACACCCAGCTCCTGGGCTCCCGAGGCCAACTGGGAGTGTCCACATCAAGAGGCCAGCACGGCAGGACATGAATCGCATCCATGGATGTGGCTTCTGTCCCTTTCACGCTCTGTAAGAGGGAGAACTAACTTGTCACTCAGCCGACACAGTGTGCCAGGCCCTGGGCCACAGCAATTAACACGCGAGCCCTGGGGGCCAGAAATAAATAAGTAAATTGATACATGGACAAGAGCGAGTCAAACAGTCGTGAAAGCTACCAAGGAAACAAGAATTGTTCTGTTCTAGCCGCCATCGTGAGTGGTGACTTGGATAAAGCTCTCAAAAGCGTGCTCCTTGGCACTTCGGGTGATTCACGCCAGAATTGAGACCACGCTGTCTAGAGGCAGCAACATGGGACCTAACAGTGACTAGTCGCCACGATCTGGAGTCCGGTTCCCCAAACTGATTACACAAACTCCGGATGTCAGAGTCCACGAGTGTGCAGAAAGGATTCGGAGGGTCTGCTGACCATAAGTCGAGGGCGGCTGGCTCTTCGGTCACTCAGTCATTCAACAGAATTTCAGTCAATACACAAAGCCCCAGATACTGTTCTGAACAATGAGGTCACCAAACAAAAGAGCAAGACGAACTAGAACATTCTCTTGTGCTTGGGGGCTTACGTACTGGTGGGAGGACGAACGACAGACGAGTGTGTGTTTGGGGAGGGGTCCTGCAGTTTGAGGTAGGGTGACCTGTGTCGCTGTTTGAGTCCCCTGGAAAGCAGACTCTGATTCGGGGATCAGCGGACAGGGTATTTATTCGGGAGTGCAGCTGGGCCAACGCGTGTGGGAAGAGGGGAAGGAAGCAGAGGGCAGGGGGAGGCCAGAGAGGCTGCGACCTGCAGGCCTTTGAAAGGCCTTTGACTTTTACTGGGAGTCAAATCGGTATCTTCGGCGGGTTTTGAACAAGGAGCAGTTCGACCTGCATGTTGAAATGACTCCTCTGGCTGCTGTGGTGACACGGGCGGTTTCACCCAGCAGGTGGCGGGGCGGTAGGCATAGAGGGGCCACGTGCAGGCGAGGCGCAGACAGACCCCACCGCCTTGCTGCAAGGCGCACGCAGGGCTGGGCAGGCGGGCAGGGAGCTGGCTGGCCACCGAGGCACTCAGGGGGCAAGACAGAGGCTCCCTGACCTTGATTCAGACCCGCTGGGCAAGCAAGACCGAAGGGGGACGGAACTGGATCCCTCTTGATCCCTTCGGTGTGGCCACGTCACGCACGTGGTGTGCGGGATACGAAAGGAAGGCCATGTGTGGCTCTGGGCTTCCTCCGTGTGGCGTCAGCTGCACATGGTCCGACTCTTTGCCCCCTCTCCAGGGTCCCCAAGTCACGCCTGGGAGGGTCCTGGAGGCTCCCAGGGTGGAGGCAGCCGGGGACTTCATGGAGCCCTGTTGTCTGGGGGAGCCTGTAACCCTCGGCAATGACAGGAGCCAGGGGCCACGGATGGGAAAGAAGGGTCCCGGGGCCTGCGGGAGGACAGCGGAGCAAGCCGGCAGCCCTCAGACCCAGCTTCAGCCGCCACCACTTACCGCGACTTCAGACAGGTGGCTTCAGCTCTGGGAGGCTCCGTTTCCCCGGCTGTAAAACGAGATCGTGACACTGACCTATCTCTCAGGATTACCAAGAGGACCCACCCACCCAGTCCTGGCGCACCGCGAGCCCTAGAAGCACTCAGGGACAGGGGCAGGTGGACGTGGGGACACATTCCCCAGGCTCTGCCTCTCACTAGCCGTGGACACTCGGAAAAATCACATATGTTTCCCAAGGCTGCTTTTCACACCTATAAAAGGGAAGTAACAGGTATATTACCATCCCAGAATCGTGAAAATTAAACGAGATAATTCGTTAAAGTGCGTGGTCTATAAGATGATCTTCATAACTGTTAGCTATTATTATGGAAAAAATACATATTTGGGGATATCCAGGACTCATGATTGCTATGCTAGACCAGTCATGTTATTTGAAAGGACCCCAAACCACTCATATGGAATTTGACAAAGGGAAAAATAAAGTCTCCAGTGGAGTTCAAAACGTTAGTTCCATAGAAATGCTTTTCCAGTTCTGTCTCAGGGAAGCCACCTTTCCCTGTAACAAGCCCGTGGAAACTTTGGAAGGGAGCGTCAAACGAGAATGCTCAGTGTGCCCTGACTCGGGACAGTCGGCTGCTTTCTTCAGCCAACAAACCCTTAATGGGCACCATCTGTGCGCCTGGGTGTGTGTGGGGTGTGGGGACAACGGGGAAAATGCCCAGGTCTTTGTCCCTAAAAATTCACCCTTAAAGGCCCTCGGCCCTTCCCGATTAAAAGTTCAGATGAACTTTACCGAGTGGCTGGCTTCTTGCCTCCCAGAAACACTCTGGGAAGCGGATCTCGAGCGGCGGTATCCAACAGCGATTTCTTGGAATCGTAAATGCCTGAGGGTTGCTGCAATCCGTTAGATATCTTGTTTTCTTTACCCGGGAAAGCCAAGATTTTAATGCTACATCTGTGTGAGTATCGTTCGATAATAAGAACCAAATGTTTTCGGTGGAAATGACTGGAAATTACACTTAGGATGAGAATGTGGGGTTTTAGATTACCTCTTGGAAGGCAGTGCTGAGAAACAAACACACAAGACCTCCTGCCTATAAATCACCTCGCGATGTTGCAACATTCGGGTCCTCCTGCCTCTTGCTCTAGCCAGAAGACCCGGATGGAGCGTCCTGGGGGGGCAGGCGTGCACGCTGGGCAGTCAATATCCCACAGCCCTAATTAGCCCTCTAGCCCCCATCCTTCCCTGAGCAACCTTTTCTCCTACGAGGAATCTCCACCTGGATGTCCCACGGGCATGTCACCCTCAGCGTGTCCCAACTGAGCTCATCACCTCCCCCAAACCTGCCCTTCTATCTGTAAATTCCACACTGACGAAAGGCAGTGGCCCTGGGAGATCTGGGAGTCATTCTCAATCCCGCCCCCCACCCAGCCCCATCAATCAAGTGCTGGCCCTTCTCTCTCTGATCTGGTCCCCACTTCCCTGTCTGCCCAGCCCCCATCCTGGTTTGGGGTTCTCCTCGCGTGTCTGGTATACACTGCCGCAGCCTTCTCTTGCCCACCTCCGAGAACCCACCCTCCACCCTTCCAGCCCAAGTGGTCTTGGAAAGACCGATTCCACTTGGCTGTGGCCCTTTTCGGGAAGTGAATTGGAGCCCAGATCGCTCAGTTGCTCGACTTGAACTTCGCCTTCCAAGAAAAAGGTGAATAACAACAAAGCAAACGCATCTCCGGGATTCGGTGCAAGGGGGCACCTTCCAGGACGTGCCCTGAGACCAGACCGCTCCGTCACAAGGAAGAGCCCTGTCCACCATGTGCTGGTCATGAACCGACGGTCGGCTGGTGGCAGGATTCGGGCACCTGTGCTGGGCGGGGCCTGAGACGCGGAGATGACCCAGGCGCAGGCGCAGCACCTGCCAGAGGGGCTCTGAGGGCGGGTAGCTAAGTAATGACCGAAAGGGCAGTTTCTAGAAGGAGGAGCCAGCTTGAGAAAAACCTTGACCTTGAGGGGGCCAAGTGGGCTGGGGACGTTGGCGGAGCATTAGCGGGCAGTGGATGGGCAGAACCGGGTGGTGGACCGCTAAGGCGGGTCACAAACTCTCCCATAGCCCCCTTTCCAAAACTGAGCAGTGTTTCACGAGGGCTGTGCACGGGGGAACCACAAAGGGGGAGGGAGACCACCCTGGGCCCCACACCCCTCACAGGGATGGGCTGCTGGGGCCCCGGCCAGCGTCTCCCCGGCGCTGGGAGGCCTGCCTACAGCGGCCTGAAGGGGCTCTGATGAGGAACAGATTCGTCCACATCTGCTTGGTTTTGCTTTGTCTTAAAAAGCAGCCAGGAATAAATATTTGCTGGGTGGGTGCACAGCCCCCATTTCCCTAAGACAAGTCCCTACCACGTCCTGGGCTTGGCGGGCATAACCCTGACACCAAGCTGTGAGCCGCACACTGTGTTACCCCTTGTTTGTGGATGAGAAATCAAGGTCCCGTTCAGCTAAGTCACTGGCCCGGCGTTGCAGTCCCTTAATTAACGGTGGAGCCGCGCTGTCTCACGGGGCAGGCGTGACTGGTCACGTGGCGCTGCCTTCGCAGCACTCGGCATTCGCTGTCCCCGCCCAGCTGGCGCGCCGCCGGGGGCCGGCCGCCCCGCCCGGCCTGCGACCAGCGAGAGCAGAGGCCGCAGGTGCCCGGGTCGGGACGGCGCTGGCGCTCGGCAGACGTTTGCTGAAAGCGCCTGGACGCGGTGTTTACGCCGACGCGGAACAGCCGCGGCCACCCCGGGGCGCCGCCCCCAGCGAACCCCGCCTTCCCTGCGCAGCGCCCCCTTTCGGTCGGCACCCGAGGCCCGTGGGCCTCCGCAAACTGGTGTCTTGGAGGGGAAGGCCTCTCTCCCCATTCATTTAGAATAAATGGACCCACCCACCCTTCGTGAATAGGTGACACCATGACCGCCCCCTGCCAGCCCTCGGCTCCGCGCTCGCCAATTTGTCGAACGCCCACGACACGCTGAGACGTGTCAGCGGACTCATGCCGAAGGGCGTGTGGTTTTCCTTTGGAAAGGCAGGCGTGGGCTCTGGGCACAGGACGGACAGCGGGGCGGCCCCCGCGCCGAAGGTGCCGTCCTATAGCGCCACCCCGACCGGCGACGCGCCCCCCACCCCACTCCCCCGCCGTCCCCCACCGCGGAGCGCGTAATTGGTTCTGCATGGTGTTGTTATGGTGTGTGTCGAAATCGGGAGGAAAGAATTTGGTGGGAAGGCCGCCGTCAGAGACCCATGGCCGACTCCTCGCGGCCGCCTCCACTAACCTGTTCCCAATTAGGGGTTTGGGGGACACTGGGCCCCGGGGCATCGCGAAGCGCTTTGACCACATTCTGCCACTCCCCGCTCATCTTTTCCTTTTTAAAATGCTGACTGTAAAAAGCCCCTTGGAGGTGAGAAACCCAAGATCCTGCAGTCAGGCCGCTGTCTTGGATTTTATGGGAAGGGTTGGAAGATTGTGAAGCCTCGCTCCTCCGCACCCCGCGGTGCCCCGCACCCCGGTGTATGGGGCTGACACTCCCTCAGCTGGGCGCTTCCGGACGTGCTGGCCCCTCGATCTAAGTAAAAGCTAGATGGAAACTTTGGGAAGAAGCAGTATTTTCTTCCTTGGCTTGGGCACCATTTTTTACCATCCACAAAAATACACTTTGCTATTTTTAGACACTGCTATTCACAGGACTTTTTTATTTCTCAGGAATGTTTCTCGGATTGTTTTTGTCATTTAATATTTTTTCCTACCACCTGGGGAAGTTATCAAGTACTCACATTCTTGAATCGACTTTTCATGCTGCTTGCTAATGAAAATAACCCTCTGGTCCAATCACGACCTTCTGACACAGTTGAGCTGGCGATGGGAGGTCCCGGTGGGCGTTTCCCTCACCTGCAAGGGGAGGGCGTGGCTGGCTTTCGCTGGACATCGCTCTGTGCGGGGCACCATGCTAGTGCCGGCTGCACATTTGCTCAGTTCAGGCTGTCGCCTACCACGTGCTGTGGGAGCTGTTATCATCACGCCATGTTCTCGATGGGGACACTGAGCCTCAGTGGGTGCAGCCACAAAGCCACAGCCACAGGAGCAGGGACGCTGACATCTGAATCCAGCCTCGTTTGACTTTAGTTCTTCGTGGAACAGGACGCCCAGGTAAGAGCTGAAGAGATACGTTTGGGTTCCTCACTTCTGAAGTCCTGTGAGTTTTATTTTCACGTAGAGTTCCATAAACTGCTCCCAGAAGTGTGCTCCATCGAAGGGGTCCCGATCTGGAGGTGCGGCGGGGGTGGACCCCACTCCTAACTTGCGCCTTCACCCCAACCAACAGCACTCGGAGAAGTCTGCTTAGCTTTAAGGCCTCATCCCGAAATGCTCACAAATTTTTAACTGGGCAGGCTGTGGCGGGTGGTTACATCCCAGCCCCACGGCTTCCCCAGCGAAGGCCAGTCTTTACCTTAAGCGAGCTTGTCTCTGGTTCCTCTGCATCTAGGATGACAGACATACCTTTGAAATGTCAGAGTCATTTCCTGTCCAGACCCCTCGGCACCTCAACCACCTGCACCAGAGCCTGAGACCACAGAGCCTTCATGGTTCTCTGGTCCCCGCACTGTCTCCGCGTGCTGTCAATGTTAATTATTAACTATCCTCTACCCACCCATGTAACAGAAGTATGTCTCTGCTTCGCTTTTTATCTAGTCTCAGAGATTCCTCCACCAATGGATGTCATGTCACCCTCATTATGAATCCACCCTCATTATGAGCCTCCTCCTTTGATACTAACATAGGAAAGAAGCTGCAAAACTTCCATTCTTCCGAGCGTTTTCTCAATTTGTTGAGATGTTGCTTCCAGCATGTCCTAAAAAATTCAGCTTAAATAAAGTCATAAAACTTAAAAAAAAAGGAAGGAAGGAAGAAAAAAGAAATAAGGAAATAAGGAAAGAAAGGAAGGAAGGAAGGAAGGAAGGAAGGAAGGAAGGAAGGAAGGAAGGAAGGAAGGAGAAGAAGAAAAGAAAGAATGAAAGAGAAAGAGAAGAAAGAGAAAAAGAAAGAAAAGAAAGAAAGAAAGAGAAAAAGAAAAGAGAGAGAAAGAAAGAAAGAAAGAAAGAAAGAAAGAAAGAAAGAAAGAAAGAAAGAAAGAAAGGCAGACCAAGCAAGCCGTAGTCCCCTCTCCCAATGCAAGGCTTGGCAAATTGAAAGCAGGCCCTGCTCTCCGCGCGGGTGGGATCCCTTGCCCAGGCCCAGGGCATGGCCAGCTTGCAGTGGGCGGCACCCAGGCCACCATTCACCCCTTGGCCTGGCAGCTTCACACGTATAAAGGCACAGGCCTGGTGTTCCAGAACCTGCCATTTAGCCTCGGGGCCTGACAAGTGATAACAGAGACAGGACCATAAAGTAGCTCACAGTGATGGAGCGCTTACTATGCGCCAGGAACTATTCTAAGCGCTTCCCTAGTTGTAACGCATTTAATCTGCAACCTTGTGAGGTAAGGTCTATTATTATCCCCACTTAACAGATGAGGAAACTGAGGCTGTCGTTTGAGAATACAGGGATCGTGGGCCCAAGCTTCTTTTAAAAACACAAATCTGAGGCTGTCACTCTGCTCAGCCCTTGGGACGTCAGAGCAGGTGGGTGTGGCCTCCAACAGTCTCCAAGGTCCCTGATGCTGCAGCCTCTGCTCCTCTAGGGCCCCCACACGCACTCTGCTCCAGCCTCACGCTGAGCACCCCGTGGGCGTCTGTCCTGCACAGGCTGTCTGTCCCCTTAACTGTCCTTCTGCACCTGGGCACTTGAGCGTCAGTGGTCCCTGCCACCTGCGTCTGTCATGGGGCACCTTGCAGCTTCTCTACATTCACTGTCGCCCTCCCGCAGTTGGCTGTGGGTCCCAGGAGATGGGTCCCGGCTGCCGTGGGAGCCTGGCGTCCTAGGCACCCTGCGCAGGGTCTGGCACTGAGTGTTTGAGAAGGGCCTGTCCCCTTCTTCCCAGCCCCCAGCCGGCCTCATTTCATGGCTCTGGTCTCTCACTCAGTTCCCACGATACTCTGCATGAGGCTCCCATCGGTGATTCAGACTACGAACTTAATATTCGCTGAGACTAAAATGGCATCATCTTACTAGATCTGATGGTCGCAAGATTCTGGGTGACATAACCTCGTCTGTACTTTTCTCACACCTGTTTGCTGAAGTCCTGGGCTTGTGTGAAATGACCCTGCAGAGGCCCAGCGAAAAAGCACGCAGACACATAAATCTTACGGACACTTCATTCATTTCAAAAAACCCGGAGGCCGTATTCTTGGCAAAGCAGCCCAGGAAACGCCCGGTTGGGTAGACTGCGTCCTTGGTCCCCCACTTCCTAAAGAGAGATGTGTTTGGTTTGTGGTGACAGCATTCTGTGAGCCCAGGGCGAGGCCCCCCTGAGTCGAGAGGAGCCACAGTAGGGACATTCACACAATTAGACACCTCGCCCTGAAATCACAGCGTAATCGCCTTGTGGATCTGCGGAAAGCGTCGACCAGTCTAAGGCCCAAGTCCCTGATGCCTCTTCTCAACACCGCGGCACCAGGACCTCTTGGGACGTGGTCACAGGTTATGTAATAATGCCCGAGTGGCACCCCCGTAGTCATGAAATGATGACCGATCTGTGGCCATGTGTGGTTGTGCCTACCGACGTTCCAGGTTCTGAGAAATACTGACCTAGGCGGTTCTGCCTATTTTGTGGTCAACCAGCCTCGGAAGCAGGAAAGAAATGAGTGGACGTAAGTGCTATTTAAGAGGTCCGATTGCCCAGGCGTGGCACTGCCTGACTGGGGGGTGCTAGAGGGGAGCAGAATGCATCTCAAGCTTCTTTCTGGTGTGGGCGGCTGGCTAGGCGGTGATGTCTTTCGCAGAGGCAGGGGACGAAGGGGAAAGCACGTGTGTTAGTGGGCCAGGGCTGCCACACGGAGCCACAGACCGGGTGGTTTAATCAACAGAAATGTATCGTCTCACCGGCTGGAGGCCAGAAGTCCAGATCCGGGTGTTGCCAGCGTCGGTCCCTTCGGAGGCCTCCCTCTCCGTCTTGCTGACGGCCATCTTCTCCTTGTGTCTTCACGGCCGCCCCTCTGTGTGTCTGCGTCCCTGTCCACGGATCCCCGAATCGCCTCTTCAAAGAACCCTGTCTCCAGATGCAGTCACGCGCTGAGGTACTGGGGGTTCGAGCTTCGACAAATGAATTTGGGGAGCGTACTACACCCCCATAACACCATGCATGCAATTTGGCCAGGTTGAGCTCTGAGAACCGCAGAAATACACAAGAGGCGACGCTGGATGTGTGTGTCGGGGTTCGGAGCTGTGACTTTGGGAGTGGGTGGGAAAAAATCGGTAACTCGAGCCACGGGCATGGGGGAATAGGTCCGAGAGAGAGTGAGGAGGAGAGAGACCCAGGACCGGGCATGGGATGGGCAGGGGGAAGCTGCGGCTGGTGGCACAGGACAAGATCCAGGGGACGGTGGAGTCACAGAAGGGACCCAAGGAAGAACTGGCTTCAAGGAAGCGGGGGTCGTCACCGTGGGGAACGGCCGTTTTCCTCTCTGGCACGCGCCCCATTTCATGTCTTCCACAAGGCAGTGGAGGACTTAGGGGCGAGGGCTGAGTTTTGCTTTTGTGCGAGTCCCCAGCACTCGCCCCAGGGCCTGGCTCAGGAATGGAATAAAAATTGAAATATCAAAATATTCCTTTCTGGTGTTTCTTAGGATTTCTGTTTCTGTGAAATCGGTCTGCTTTCTGGGAGTTCAAGATGGGTACACGTGTCTTCGCTCGCAAGAGGCTCGTGAACCCCCCGCCTCGCCCGGCGGTCCCGCGGCAGCAAATGGCCGTGAGCTAAACTGAAACACCCAGACGTGCTGTTCTACTTGGAAGCGGGAAAAATCCAACCTGGCTGCGTTCACTGTGGCTTTGTTTGGCTTTTAAACATTGATTGGTCGAAGCAAGTGATGCTTTCCAGATGCTCCCATCTCCTCCAGCCCAGAGCCTGGCCGGCCAGCTGGGCCCCCGCTGTGGGCCTCTCCTTCGGTCCTGCCTCCTGCACAGCCAGACGGCCCTCCTTGGGCCCGGCTTCCATCCGCCTTGCTCCAGCTGTGTGGCTCTGGCCTCGCTTCCTGCTGGAGAGGAGGGCTGGGCAGATGGTCCCCAGGAAACTTTCAGCTCTGACATTCTATAGTTGTGTGCCTCCTGTGCTTGCAGACTCCCTAGGAATCAAAGTCAGAAATTTGGGGACCCCCGCGGGGTTAGCGGCAATGATGCTTTTAATTTGCAAAGTGCTTCACAATCTTCAGGAACACCACTGCAAGCCTGTCCCGAGACGCCTGCCCAGCCTGTCCCTCTGGGCACTGCTGGTGCTGCTCATGGGCTGTCCCCGCTGCCCCTCTCCCCCCGCCCCCCACCCCCGTCTCTGAGCAGCTGGCCTTTGGGATTTAACACACGCTGACCTGAATCGATCGATAAGTTTCTTCTTTCAGGGTAAATATTTTTCTTGGATTCTGATGCTTGAATAAATCGACGAGACACCTGTGTTAGAACTCTTTAACTTTCTATTTTGAGATAATTATAGAGTCACAGGAAGTTGCAAAAATGACAAGTTTTTCGCTTCTGAGAAGACAGAGTAGATGTACCCACTAAATCCAACTAAAATCTCCGAATATCTTATATGAAACAAACGTAAGACTATTCTGAAAGACGGAGAGAAGCAGGTGGGCTGACTAGAGGCCCTGGGACCCAGAAAGCGATTTCTGGGATTTCTTTTGCCTCCTACATCCCAGACTTGGAGCCGAAGACGCCGGCTTCTGGAAATGCCAACAGGCACAGCCGAACAAAAGCCTGGCAGAAGCCTGCTCCCTCCAGCCAAGGACCAGAGCAACACAGCAGGGTGCGAAACTTTTACACAATAACTGCCCTACTTTAGCGAGAAGGAAGCATGGCCCCGTCCACACCCACACCAGGCTGTCACGAGGTGCCCCAGCACCCCCACTGGGCTGATGTCAGAGGAGGCTGGGTGGGGAGCCAGGACTTTCATCCCCAGCAGCCAGGAATGAGGCCCCACTCCCTTGGGTCACTAGAGACGTGTGGGGAGTCTAGACTTCTACCGGAACTTGGCAGTGACGAGGCATCGCTCCTCCTCCCCACACGGGTTCTGTCAGAGGAGGCCTTGTAGAGAGTCAGGACCTTGACCGTGGCCCAGCAGGAACAAGGTCACCCTTCCCCCTCCCAGGTGACTCCGGGTGGGGCGAGGTAATCAAGTGCTTCCACCTCTCCCAGCCAGAGACAGTTCAGTGGAGGCCCAGTGAGGAGCCAGAACTCCTAGCCCCATCCAGTGGGAACGTGGAGCTCCCCTTCCTGGCTGTCGGCAAAACAGGACGTCTACCCACTGCTGGCATTCATGAGGCAGGCGCCCCCTTCCCCTGCCAGAGCCATGTGAGAGAAAACAGCTGAAATAGAAGATTTCACTAAGACCCGGAATCTCACATGGAATATGAGAACGTCCAGGTTCGAATGGCGAATCACATCATACCAGGAACCAGGAAGATCTCGAACTGAATGAAAAATGACAATAAATAAGATATCGACCCTGAGGTGGCAAAGACGTTAAGATTTCAAAGCACCCCTGATAAAAATGCTTCGATGAGCAGTTATGAAGATGCTTAAAACAAATGAAAAAATAGCAAGTCTCGGCAAACAAATAGGAGACAGAGAAAGGAAAGAATCTGTGTACTGGAAGATAGAACAATAGAAATTACCCGATATGAACGACCAAGAGACAATAGACCGGAAAAAAAGGAACAGAACCTCAGGGACCCAAAAGATCTAATATTTGTTACATCGAGTCCTGGATGGAGAGGATGGAGCTGGAATAATAGCTGAAAACGTCCCAGCTTTGGCAAGAGACATAAACCGATAGATTCAAGAAGCTGAGCAAGTTCCAAATATGAGAAATCCGAAGACACATCATCGTCCAAATTCCAAAGACTAAAGACCAAAAAAAAAAAATCTTAAAAGCAGTGAGAGAGAAACAATTCCGTAGGGGAAACAATTCAAATTATAGTAGATTTCTCACCAGAAATCATGGAGGCCAGAAGGAAGTGGTGACATTTAAAAAGGGCTGGAGGGAAAAGATTTAGAATTCTACGCTCGGAGAACACATTCTTCGGAGTATAAAAGGAAAACTAAGACTTTATCACATGAAATAAAACTAAGTGAAGTAGCTCGGGATACAAGATAAACATACAGAAAACTGATCTCTACATACAAGGAACACGTGGACACCGAAATTTTAAAAATACAATGCCATGTATAATCATTCAAAAAATTAAATACTGAAGCACACATCTAACACATATGCACAGGACCTGTACACTGAGGAGGATACAACGCCGATGAAAGAAACTGAAGATCTAAGGAAAAGGAGACACATACTTTATAGACTGCAAAGCACAGCACAGTAGCATCTTCCGTTCTCTCCAAATTGATATGTGCATTAATACAATTCCTGTCGGGATCACCATATATGTATATATTGTGATTCTTATCATAATATATCATGTATAAACAATATATAGAGACAGACGTGATTATTCTAAAACGTTATGGGAAGGCGAAGGAACTAGCAGAGTCAAAACAATCTGGAAAAGGAAGAATAAAGCAGGAGGAATCGATGCGGATGCCCTTTATTCGGTTGACCTTTCCGATCCTGGTTCGGGATCCCGGTTCGCCAAGACTTTTAATCATGAATAGACGTTGAATCTGTCAAATGCTTTTCCTGTAGGTATTGAAATGATTTATATGATTTACGTCAATGTGGTGAGCTACATGGATTCATTTGAAGATGTTAAACCTGCCTCGCATTTCTTCGATAACTCCTACTTGGTCATGATGTAATCCCTTCTATGTGTTGCTGGATTTGACCTCGTGAGGGGTTTTCGTGTCTGTCTTCATGATGTTGAGCCGTCATTTCCTTTTCTCGTAGGGTCCTTACCTGGTTTTGGTAAGCAAGGAATGCTGGCCTTATAAAAAGAGTCGAGAAACATTCACTTCTCTGTTTTCTGAGAGAATGTGCAAATCGGCATTATCGTCTCCTTAAATGTTTGCTGTAATTCAATCTCTGAATTTTCCCTCCAACCCTCAATCCCTCCACCAACACAGTAGATATTCAGTACATGTGGAATGAATGAATTTGTACTTCTAGGCCAAGAGTTACAAATTCAAAAGGCTCCAAGGCTGGGCCAGTGACATAAGGAGGTGAAGCAGCCAGGTCTGGACGCTAGGGAGGGGTGGGGCCTGTGGCTAGGGACCGAAGCAAGCGAATTCAAACTTTCAACACGTATTTGTGGATCTTGCCTGCAGACCTTCAGTTCGCAACCCCTGTATACAATTCTAATGCCACCCTTGGGTAGGACACGGAGCCGACGATAGAGGACACTTTAGGAACCCGATCATATTGAGAAATTAAAATGTGCACATGTGACTCTGTTCGTTGCTCTTCTGGCGTTGATTCACCTTCCTTTCTGGCTGCGCTTTTTTTCTCTCTCGCTCTTACTACCCTGAGATCACAAGCTTCCAATACAGCGTTAATGTGTTAAAAAAATAAATAAATAAAAAAGCCAGGGGACGGGTGTTACAGCATTATGTAGCCATTGCCCTGCGAAGTGGTAGATACTTATCCAAAGGTACAGGCCGGTGGGTAACGCCTGATGTCCTCGCAAGCCCATCCAATCCGGTTAGGATGCTTGCAGACGGTGCGCAGTATTTGGGCAGCATTTCCTGGCTCGCAGGCCGCAGTGTGTGTGAGTTAAAATTCTCTCTCTGGGTCGTCTTGAGGCCTTCGCTCATACCTGCAGTATTTGAGTAGAAGATTTGTTCAAAAGAGGTCACAGCACTTGTCATCCTTCCTGGGCTGCTAGAGCCACTCACCCTGTCTCTTCATCTTCTGCGTCCCGCTCACGGAAACGTTCCGTGAGCAAACCATCTCTGCATGTCTGTCCCAGGCTGGGCTGTGTGCCGGGTGCCAAGGGACAAACCAGTCCTGCCCTCGACCAGAAACCATTAAAGCAAAACATAGTGAAATAAGCTCACGAGCTGTTTCCAAAGGCAGGGGAACACGGGCTACATTTTGAAAATCCTTCCACTCAAAATTGACACCATAAGAAAACCAAAGCCTGTCGCCTGGAGGGGTAAACTTCAGTCCGTGGAACCAGTCTTTTCCAAATGCATTGATCAGTGAGTCATTACTACGTGGCGCTTTCAAAGAGAAGCTGACTTGCTGTCCCTTGGCGGCACGGCCCCTGGTTTTAAATCTCGATGGAGACTTTGGCGTTTAAACCAATTTTGGGGGATCATTCCTAAAGTCTTATGAATTCTGTATAACTCTAAACACATTCTTCCTTGTCTCTCTAAAGTCGATCTCATATCTTTATGGGCTGTTTCATTTTTCCATTAAAGTTTAAAAAAATACACTTTGAATTTTCTCTGGCTTCAGAATGAAGTCATGAGACCTGAGAATTGCCAACAGATGGCCTCTCGCGGGAACGTGAGTGTGTGGGGAGGTTTCATTAAAGTGATTTTCATGCACAGAAAAAGATCAGGCATGTATAAAACCTGCCGTAAAAAGTACACGCACTCTCCAGGGAGAGCCTCAGGCTTGATTTCAGGGCTCAGCCTTGCGCAGATAATCATAATATTTAATATACACACACATTTTTTTCTTTTTTAGTGTGGGCTTTTTTTTTTTGCCTGTTTGGCCTATGTCCCCACTGTGACTCTAAACTGCCAAAACTCAAACCTGGAAAACTGGCATTTGAGGTGAAGCATAAAATGATAAGATCGTAAACCTCCAGTTTCTTCCATGCATTTTGGAGAGTCTCCGTTTCACGTTCTTTTAGACCAATAATGAGCAGCGCAGGTTGTTAAAAGTGCTGTCCAAACCTGCTTCTAAAGCCCATCCCATTAGGAGAAAAAAAGAAAGAAAGAGAGAAAGAGAGAAA
>NW_024342469.1:3124412-3196997 GCF_902729225.1 Pteropus medius | reverse complement strand
TCCACAAAAGCAGTTTACCCCTCAGTTGGCCCCCAAATGCTTCTCAATAAGTATCTTCCTCAAGGGCAGGCCTGGGACTCACTTATCCCTTAATTTTCGGTCCTTAGCTCAGTGTCTGACAGCGTTAGGTGCTTAGTAAATATCGGCTCAATGAATTCTTTGAAAACATTGGATGCTAAGAGGCCTGTTCCATGAATGGGTCCCCAGGAGTACGACCCAGGCCTCAGGGCAAAGGATGCTGGACTGCCTTCCCTTCAAGACGGACTTTTGAAACTCCGAGCAGAGACGGTGCCCCGAAATCCAAGAAGCTGCTTTGCTTGGAGGGAGCGATCCCAGAGAAGGGGAGAGAGAACACACGGTTGCCTAGTTCACCGTAGGGTCTGTGGCCGCGCCCGTCACCCTTCAGAACTTGCCGAGGGCAATGGGTTCCCAAGAGAAGTTCTGGGGAGTCCTGGAGAAAAAGGAGCTTACACTCCTGGAGGCATCTCTCTGGATCATCCTTCCCTAGGTGAGACTCATCTGTCTCTTGAGATTCCAGGCAGATGTTCCCTCCAGATTATCTGTCTCTTCCCCCTTGGGTCTCCTTGTCCCGTGTGTCCACGAGGCATAAACTAATGACATGAAATTGCAATCCTGTTTCATTCCTAGCCTGTCAGCTCCTCTGGGAGAGGCCGTGCCAGATGCATTTTTGTGTCTCTGCGATCAGCTCAGGGTGTTCTTATGTTCCCCACTGCCCCTCCCTGGGCTCACTCCAATCTGTCAAGGTTCTTTCAAAGATAATATGTTTTCCCCACCCCTACTCCCACCCCCAGCTGCTTTTAAGATCTTTCTTTGTGTTTGTTTTTCAACAGTCTGACTATTCTGCGCTTAGAACGTGGTTTTCTTTGTATTTCTCTTGTTTGGCGTAAATTGAGCTTCTTGAATTTGTGGGCTGGCATTTTTCACCGTTTTGTGGATGTTCCAGAATTTCTTTCAAATCCATTCTTTATTTTCTATGTTTCACTTTACATATTTTTTATTGACTTAGCTTCGAGTTCATTTTTCTTGTGTTCTGCTGTGTCTTAATCTGCTGTTAAAATTTTCCATTGAGTTCTCAACTTTTCAGTCCTAGAATCTCAATTTGGTCATTTGGTTCTTTTTCTCGAAAGATTCCAGGGTTCTGCTGAAAATCTGCCTTTCATTATTCTGTTTATGTCATCCTTTATTTTCTTTGACACACTAATCATTACTTTAAAGTCCTTGTCGGCTAACTCCAATATCTGGATCAACTGTGGTTAGGCATCCTTCCTGTCTTTCTCTTCATTATTTGTCATGTTTTCTTTATTCTTTTCATGTCTAGTAATTTTAATTGAGTGCTGGACATCGTGAATGGACAGCAAGGAGTTTCCAGGTGATTTTATTTTCCTCTGGGGATGGTTCCTCCTCATCTCCCAAAAATATTCCTGCTTAAGTGAAAAAAGCTAAGCGCGAAACTGACCCTACTGGATAAATAGTATGAGGTACTTTTTACCTCAACCCAACCAGAAATTGAGCAGGGAAGGGACTGGATTGTCGCGTTAGCCATACTCAGTTTGTTTCGGCGGTGTCCCTGTTCCCAGACCAGGCCCCCTGAGCTTTTTGATCGATAACCTGGTGGGACTTTGTCTCCTCAGCCCTGAAAGGCTACAGGGTCCAGGGGAGCCAGCTCTGTCCTCGGAAGTTCCAGCCCAGCTCTCCCACCTCTTGCCCAAGTAGCATCATCACCTGGCAACTACGTGGAGCAGGGAGACCGGTGGCCTGTTTGAGGAAGGCCTTTTCCCCAGCTGGTTTTGCGTCCCAAGCTCCACTCTGCCTTTCAAATGTCCTCCCAGCTCTCCAGGTCCCTGCACAGCATCGGAACTCAGCAAATGTGTCACCAGCGAAACTGGGCCGTGCATCTGAGTCCCCTCAGATTTACTTGCCACACTCCCAAGTGACAATGTAAAAATACCTGCTGGTTTCTCGCTCCCCTGGCCGAGGCTCCCTGCCCGGTCCTCAGACCTCAGAAAAAGCAACGGCTGGAGATTTGTCGGCTCCCCTCAAGGTCTCCCAACACTAGAATTTCATCTACTCTAAGCCCCATTGCTTCCACAGCTCTTTGAGGCCTTAAAAATATGATTTTTGCAATTTATCCAGCCTTTTCTAATGGATGTTGTGATGATCTACCTCTTACTCCCATTTAAAAAGTAGAAAAAGAATGTCTTCTACGCGGTTTATGCAAGTATTTGATTTTCAAAAAATCATATGTAAGTGAAAACACTAAATACACCGATGTACATACACCGTGGTGGCAACGGCAAAGGTCCCCCTTGCAAATGACCGAGAACCAGAGGGAAACATGGAAGAACGAGCCTAACGGGCTGGGAGCGTCCATGTTCCTCTGTGCTTTTGAGTTCTTTTAATATGATAAAGTGTGGTTTATAGAATTTCCAAAAACATCATTTTAGAAATCCAGGCTTGGCTGTGTGGCCCCACCAAAGGTCTGTGGGTGAGATAGTGTCCTGGGTCCCTGTAAGAGGGCCGCAGCCCCTCCACTCCACCCCCTCCGAGTGACCCCTGCTCTGGCCGGTGCGTGGGGGACTCAGGGGAACCCTGGGGAAGGCGACGGGAGAGGAAGCCTGCATCCTGACCCGTCCCCACAGACCACCCTACCTGCGCCCAGCGTCACCCCCAAAATTTCGGAGGAAGTTAAAGGCATTCGGCGGTCTGAAACGTGAGAGCATATAAAATGTGGTCATAAAGAAGCCGGCCTCACACATCGTGAAACCCAAGACCCAGGCTGACTTTTTCCTGCGTCGGAGTAATCGCTGCACTTTTTATGTTACGAGCGAAATGAAAACCAAAGATGAAGGCAGAGGCCCGTTCCCTGGTGCGACGCAGCATCCCGCACCGGGGCGATGTCACCGCCGTTATCACACCGCTCCTGAGAGGGGCCCCTTCGGTGCGGGGAGTGAGGATGGGCTTGCTGTGGGGGGGCGAGGAAGGGCCCGTCAGGAGAGGGGACAGTAGTTCACGTCCGGATGGACACGCCAGCCCCACGGAGGCAGAGTTCCGTCTGTTTGGGTCACGTCTGCACCTAGGACAGCGCCTGGCACATGGCAGACATTCGCTAGAATACTCGCTGAGTAAATGAGGGAATGAGGGAAGGAGCAATTCGCCGGAACACAGAGAAGAGGCTGCAGATGAGAGATAAGAGACAGACAGGGCAGAGTGTCCCAGGGGCCTCATGGGGCAGTCCGAGGTCCTGGACGTGGTCCCGTGGACAGCAGAAAGCCAGCAGAAATGCAGCAAGATCCGTTTGCTATTGGTCAGCTGTCCCAGGCGCTGGGGGAGGGAGAGGTGGGCATGGGGCTGGCTGGGCCTTGGACATGGGCATGGCCACAGCCACAAACGTCCCAGTCCTCCAGGACAGCCCAGGGGCTTGGCCTGGTGTCCAGTTGTGAAGCTTGTGGTGCGTGCAAGGCTTCTCTTGGTCACACCCACCCCAAGGCCACACAAACAGGAGCAAAGCCAAGCAGCCGAAAGGAAGGTGAGGAGCCCAGCAAACGAGTGTGACACATCAAGAGGAGGCCACCTGTGCCCTGGACAGCGTGTGCCCCTGGGCGCAGGGGGCACTGAACCCCCAGTGCCCCCCTCTGTAAAATGGCAGCTTCCCAGCCCACGGGGTGCTTGGAGAACCAAATGAGCTGACGATGCGCCAGCACGTGGCATGGTGCCTGGCTCTGGGTCAGGGCCCCATGAAGACACGGGGGCGGGGTGGGGATGGCTGAACACGGTGGACACGCCAGGCCCAAACCTCTGCTGTTGTCTCTGCCTCGGGCGCCTCTCCTCTCCCATTTCTGCTCATGGAATCCTTCATCCCCTTCCCGGCTCAAGTACCCGCTCAAGTTCAAGATCTCCACGAAGCCTTCCAAGGTCGGCCTCCCCTCTCCCTCCCCTCTCCCTCCCCTTCTCCTCCATGGCAGCTAACACTCACCAAGCAGCCTCCACGTAGCTAAAGCTTCACACTCCTTATCCCATCACCAGTGCCATGGTGACGTCCATAAGCCTTTTTATAAAGAAGCCACTGCAGCCCAGAGCAGGTGCGTGACTTGCTTCAGGTCATCCAGCCACTGAGGGGGAGAGGAAGCATTTAAAGGGAGATCTGTGAGGACAAAGCTTGCTCTTCGCCATCAGGAGACAGTGCCAGGTGTGAGACAGGTGGCTGTGATTGCTATCACTGTCCCTTGGTGTGCTACCTTCATGGGGAATCCTGCCCATTTGCCCTCGGGGTTTGCGTTTCACACTCGTAGGTTTGCCAGGAGCCAGGCGGGGCCCGGCGTGCCGAATGCACCACGCGCTCTCCTCCCGTGCTCCCTCCTTCTACCCTTGCCCACCTGGCAAACCTCTGCCAGGCAACACGGAGAGTCCCCCCTGCCCCCTACAGCCGCCTCTTCTCGGGGCCTCCACAGTTCTCCCCGGGACCCAACGGTGGGCATAGGTCTCCCCCAGACCGTGAGTGCCTCGAGAGTTTTGCTATTTAGTTACTGTGTGATCTCAGGCGAGTCCCCTCACCCACGTGAGACTTGTAGGATGGGGACCACTGGAGGCAAAGAGAGATGAAGGCACTTCATGAACTCCGAGTTGCCACCTAGCAGTAAGGAGGGATGATGGCGGTCCCCAGGCCCAGCTCCAGAGAAGGTCTGGGGGCCTGCTCCTTGCTAAGCCAAACAGGCACTTTGTAAGGCTCCCAGCTATGTAGATTTTCCTAAAACATGAGTCAACGCAAAAGATTGTTGAGTTCCTTTAAGAAAAACAGTACCTGTGGAGATGCCCGGCACCGACCACGTAGCCCAGCATGTTTGCTCTGCTTGCCAAGACCCCCGAGGCTCCCCCGTCCACACAGCTGGAACCTCGGAGGAAACTTCGGACCTTTAATTAGAACCGTTTGTCCTTCCAGCGAACGGCAGGTGGCTGAGCCAACTTAGAGAGAGATGCTCATTAGAGCAGTATGCGCCCTTTGACCCATTCATATGACTTCTGGGACTCCGTCCTAAAGAAATAATCCCTCATATGGAAAGGCTCACGAACAAATAAACGGTCTTTGCAATATTTCTCATAACAGCAAAGAAACTGGAAGTAACTCGAATACCTAACAGGGGCATGAGTTGACGTTTTTCCCAACTCAGTGGTGTTTTATTGCCCTCTGAGGAGGAATGGAGGCTTTGTAGCATCACGGAGCATGTGTCTGATTAAGGAAATCGTGCTTCAAAACTGCCCTGAGACAAGCTATGCAAACTGCATGCAGACAAAACAGCGGAAGTAAACACACCACGATTCCGGTTGTGCGGAGAGCATGGGATGATGGATACGTTTTTCCTCCATCTTCCCAATTTTCTGCAATGTGGTTATAGTTAGCAGTATTTTACGAGCCCGAAAAGATCAAAACAGAGAAACAATGGCTGGTTTTATGAAAACAAGTTCTGCGGAACCACTGGTATGGCCTATTTTAGATTTTTTTTTTCTTTAATGAAAAAGTAATAGACATAGAGAGTAAAAATTACTCAGTGCAGAAAGATCGACAAATGCCATTATCCTAATGAAACTGCCCTTCCCCCAATACTTCTCCATATTTATACGTATTTTAACCAAGACAAGTATATGCACAATTTTAAGCTCTGCTTTCATTTTTTATTTAAAAACACAAGTACCTCTGCTGCAACAGTCTTCATAGTTATAAAGAGTTACATGATATCTCATAGCGAGGATATGTCATGTATTTATTTAACCATTCCTCCATATTACACACTAGTTGTTATTTTCCCATTCGTTTCTATTATAAATTTCATAGCAATCAAAGTAATCGTGCATCACGTACATACAGTTGTATAGAAAGCATATGTAAAATCTCATAGCTTTCCTTTCTATCAACAATATCAAATTAGAAAACATGATGGAAAAAAAGACTCCGTTCGGAATGACAGTAACAAATATAAAGTGCTTAGAACTGGAGAAGAAAGATGTAAGATCCTCTATAATTTTAAAAATGGCAAAATGTTTTACTAAAGGGCTGAGTCCCCCAAAAGCGCCCACTACATTCCACCCCTTGGCTGCTGCGTACACTCACACACCTTGTCCCTTCGTGTACAAACCCGGCTTTGCAGAACTCAACTCAGCTGTCTCCCACACACCTACAAAGTTACACCTTTCCCCCCACCAGGGGCAGCCGCTCACGCTCAGATCGGTGTCCACTGTCCTCAGGGGAATGCCCGCACCTCCTCCCATTCTGCAACGATCTGAGGACCCATCACAGCAAGCACCGGAAACCAGCTCTGGCTGATGTAAACAGCAGGGGATTTGTCGAAATGGTATTGGGCAGGTCGTAGAATCATTGGAAACACTGCAGACTGAGCCGGGGCCACAGCCAAATTCAGGCCACGCACCCATCACCAGCTCCCTCCACGAAATCTGGAGTGGTTATGTGTGGCTGGCTGGCCTGGGGCACCGGCCAGCACCCAGCTTTAAGGGAGGCTGGCATGGGAGAAATGAGAACGTAGTTTCTGTGACCCTCTTAGGTGTGGAATTCCTCAGGGTAGAAGGGTAGAGGTTATAACGAACCCACTTCTGACAACTACAACCAGAACAGCCGGGACTCACGCCCCTCCCCCAACGTCGGGTTCTCTTTCCTGGGCTTTTGTCGGGGTGCCAAAGGAGCCTCCGTTCGCAAAGCAGAGGACGGCACCTCAGGAACTACGTTTTAGCATAAGAATAAATGAAGGCGGTTTTATTTGAATTCGTCCTCATAATTCTCCCGATCCAGGACAGCCACAGTTCTAGAATGTTCTGGAATGAGTGTGCTCTCCCTACCCCTTCTGTTCCAACATCTATTTACAATGTCCTAAACCACAGACACAGCCCCCCTCCCTCTCCCCTCCCTTTCTAACTGTTAGTCTCCTAGGTCTCTGCCATAACCAAGCACCACAGGCCAGGGCCTCAGCCAACAGGATTCATATCCTCACGGTCCTGGAGGCCGGACGTCCAAGATCAAGGTGCCGGTAGGTTGGTTTCTTGGGAAGCCTCTCTCCTTGGCGTGTGACGGCCGTCGTCTCCCTGTGTCCTCGCACGGTGGTCCCTCTGTGTGTGTCTGTGTCCTCATCTCTTCGTGTCAGGATGCCAGTCTGTCGGGTTAGGGACCGCCCAGAAGACCTCGTTTTACTGTAATTAGCTCTTTAAAGACCCACCTCCAAACACAGTCACATTCTGAGGACGCCCTTTACGGATTCTGAGGGGATTAACATCCTTAGATGTCACGGCGGAGATAGAATGAAAAGATGCCCACCCCCCTCCGTCCGGGACTTCCCCGGTCACCACCTGCTCTGATGGCATGGGCTTGTCACCGGGATGCGGAGGAGCCCCGTGAAGGCAAAGAGGCTGTCCGAAGTGCCCAGCATGGGTCACTGCAGATCCACTTCCTGTGAGAAGGAACGTGGCATTCAGAGGAGACTTGATTTGGTGCCGGGCCACGTGGGAGGCACAAGTTCAAGAGTGTGGGAGTTTGAGGAGAGCCGCCTGCCGGAGGATTGGGGGAGCCTGGGGATTCTGCACATTTTGTGTACGCGGCATAATCTGGAGTCTCTGATTTTCGGAAGCCCACTCGAAGGGGTGGAATTCTTTTCGCGTGTGCCATCCTAGTCACGTGACTGCCCCTAGGGCCTTCCTAGTGAGGAAAAGCCCCTGGCGTAGGAGGGAGAAGGGTCCCAGAGGGGCCTGTGAGGGGGCCAGGAGTGGAGGTGGTCGGCTCCCAGCACCGGGCCAGCTTTGGGCTGGCAGAGGGCAGTGCCTGGGGAGCCCCACGGGGTGTCAGGGACTCCCTGGGCTTGGGGGCCCAGCTCTGCCAACTCCCTGAGTCACAGCGTCCTCAGCTATCGTCTGGAAGTGGGGTGTCCACCTTGGCGGTGGTCATGAGGCCCTGCGGGACTGTGCTCTGTTCTCGTCAAGCTGCCCTGTCGGCTGCTGGGAATTTGGCTCTGTCCATTCCCGCACTCGACGAGGATTCATTGCACACCGAAGATGTGTGGATGCAGCCCTCGCCCTCAGCCCAGGGGCCAGAGAGAAAACCAACGCTTTAACGAAGAAATAAAGGAGTATGAAGAGCGATCGGTGTCACAAAGCAAAGAGGCAGGAAAGGCGAGGAGGGTGTGTGGGTGTGTGGGGACCATCAGTGACAGAGGGGTGTGGGGCCAGGAGGCACCTGGAGGCGTGGGCGGCTACTGCCCTCAGAAAACCACCCAGGGTGCATTGCAGCACCAGGCGAAGAACCACAGGAGGCTCGTCCTCCCAGGGCCGGGCAGCATCAAAGCCATTTGTTTTCTGACTTGGAGAGAAACAGTCCACGGGCGCCAACAATGATCTTTCAAACATACAGAGAGCTATTTGTTCCCAGGGGGAGGTCAACCATCTCGGCTCCTCTGAGATGAGAGAAGGCTGGAATGTCACGACGTGACATGATACATGACTTCCTGTTCGAAGCAGAATCTGAGGGCTGTGTGTCACTTTGCCCTGGACCCAGGGGTCAGATGGTGGGGGCGGGGAGGGGGGCCCTCCAGACTCTAATTCCCCAAATGGAACCTTTCTGAACACCGGTCCCATCTTCTGCAAACTACAAGCAAAAGTGCTGCTCACTGTTCATTGACTCTTACATAAAGACCCAAAAGGAAAATGGTTAGAACTCAGCACCAGAAAGAACCTTGTCCTTTGTCTGATTAAGTGGTCACAAAACAAGAACTGTATAAAAGATCATAATTCGATTTTTACTTTGGTTGCCAGGAAACTCAGGGTCAAGTTTAGGTGTACGAATTATATCACTCCAGGTTTCTGGTACGAGGATTCTTCCCTGTCTCAACTGTTTCCTTAAAAAAAAATAAAATAACTTTTCACCAAACACAGCATCTCTTATTTAGTTCCCTTTTGATCTTTAGCTACATGAATGCAGCTTTTACAGTCGTGATTGCTATGTGAACCTCTACGCTCACAATTTTGTTTTCTATTTTTTTTTTTTTTTACATAATATTAGTTCGCAAAGGTCATATTTCTACTCAGGCCTCTTATTTGGCTGTTTTGACAATGGCACAATATTCTGTTCAAGCAGTAAATAGAGTCGCACCCAACCGAAAATACCATAAATAGCCATTGTTGGACATGGCATTTTTTTCCAGATTTTCACTGTAATAAAACAATTCTGCTCTTACAAAAAAAAATAAGTAAAGGTTATGAAAGAAGTCACAAAAAAAGAAATACAAACGGCTAGTAAGCACACAGGAAGCGTTCAACCCCTGTGATGATTAAAGACATACATTGGAGCGGCAGGACGCCCGGAGAAATAGCCCAGATGAAACAAAGATGTTGCTCAAAGCTGGAGAGGAGGAGGGACCCATGGCTCAGCTCCTGCCTCTCCCGGGGATGGATGTTAGTCCTTTTCTGGGTGCAGCAAGGACTCTTCTGGAGCACCCCGCTAGGAGCAGAGCCCAGAGCACACGAGTTTCCCCATAGCATGATTCACAACCCCCCCAATGCCAATCACCTCAGTGTCCAATAAGAGAGCCGTTTAGTACACGTGTGTACAGCTTTCACATTGTTCACTCACTGGATGCGTAACGTGGAAGTCTGATGACACGGGGAAGTGTATATGCGTCCTCAGACAAGCCTGGGATTGGGAGTCTCGGGTCCTGGATTCAAATCTCAGCACTGCCAATCACTAGTCATGAGAATTTGATCAGTGACCTCACCTCTCTGAGCCCTGGTTCCCTCACCTGTGGAAAAGGGGTCACCAAGCCTCCTAGAGCTGTGTGAGTATTACGGACTACGCCTTCTCCGGTGTGCTAGCCTCTTTGGAGGGCACCCCTATTCTCAAAATGGACCCGATCGTCTTCCCGGGCCGCCCAGGGTCTCTGGTGGCCCCCGGCCTTTGCAGATGCTACTCCCCCTGCCCAGGACCCTCGCATGCTTTTGCTCCTCTTTCAGAGGCCAGTTCCATGTCACATATTCTGGGAAGCCTCCTTAACGTAGGAGGCAGGGCTCTCTGCACACCTCAAGTTCATGAGGTATCCTGTGGGGAAATAAATTGTTTTTTTGTTTTTAATTTTCAAATCTAACATTCATTTGGAAATGGGCACATGTCGTAAGTGAACAGCTTGATAAATTTTCACAGATGGAACCAACTTGGAACCAATACGCAGATTTAAAGGATGTATGCTACCCAGCCCCCCCGAGAGCCTCCTTGTGCCCGCACCTGGCACTAACCCACAACCGAAGGTCATCACTCTCCTGACTTGTAATTTGGCCTTGTCCTTCACAGAGACGGAATCGCACAGTAAGTGTTCTCCAGTGTTGAACTGTGTCCACGAGAGCCAGCCTGTCGCTGCATGAATTGTAGAGCTGCCACTTTTCAGAGCTGTGTAGTGCTCCAGGTGTGACTGCCTCCGGGGTTTTCACTTTGCTGCTGGTGATGGGCAGTTCCCGACTGGACACTGTTATGAGTCTTGCTGCTGTGAACACTCTGGGACGTGGCCTTTCTGTCTTTGGGTGCGCACGCGCGCGCGCGCTCACACACACACACACACACACACGTGCCTCTCTGCTGGGTGTAACCTGGGAGTAGCACTGCTTGGTCGGGGGGCACACTGAGGAATGGTGTGCCCGTGGGTGTCACCCCACTGCTCCGCGGCTTCACCTGAATCAGTTTCCCGTTTGTTTGCTTTTAAAACGAATGTATAGTCCCAACGGACAGTAACCACTGACTGGTGGCAGCCATGTATTCCTACACAAAGAGGCCCCTGCAAGGCCGCCGCTGGAGGACTCGGTCTGCCTCTCCTGATTGGCAGTCCCTGGCTGGGACACACCTGGGGTCAGCCACCACCTGCAGACCCTCGGGAGACTTCGCACGCAGGGTGGCCGAGGGCAGAAAACTAGCAGCAGACAGGGTGTGCAAAGCTCTGCTCACGGGCCATGCCCCGCAGGGAGTTCCCCGAGTGGACGCCCCCTTGTTCCCTCACCCAAAAGGCGCCTCCGACCTTCGGGAGCCCAGCTGCCCGGGTCCACCCCCGCCCTTTCCGCAGGGTCGGGCGGAGCTAACTAACCTTTGATACGCAGCCCGCCCCTCCGGCCCGCGGGTTGGGGGGAGGGGATCAGGTTTCGCCGGTGCAGGGGGGTGAGGGACGGTGGGGTGGGGTGCCTCCCGTCCGAATGCGCCTTCCTCCTCGGGCCACACCAGGGAGAAGTTTGGGGTCCTTGCTCCCAGCCCGAGCCGTGGCCTGCGCGCCCCTAGGGGCCTGGGGCCAGGAGGGCGGGGCCCCAGATGTGCGGGGCGCGGGGCGCGGGGCGGGGCGGCCCGGGGGCGGGGACCGGCGCCCCGCGGCCCCGCCTCCGCCGCGCCCTCCCCACGCCCCCCTCCGGGGCGGGATAATTGAACCGCGCGCCGCGGCCCAGCGTCCGCTGCCGAGGCTCGGCCGCAGCGTGGAGCCCGCGCCGCCCCCGCGCCGCGCACCCCGAGGAGCCGCGCCCGCGCCTTTGTCCGCGTCGCCGCCCGCCGCCGCCGGCCCCATGGAGCGCGCCGCGCCCTCGCGCCCGGCCCCGCTGCCGCTGCTGCTGCTTGCCGGCCTCTCGCTGCTGGGGGCCCCAGGTAGGGGCGCGGGGGGCGGCCCGGAGGGAGGGGGCGCCCCGGGTCCACGGCGCCTGCTCCTGAGTCTCCGACCATCGGGCCCCGCGCTCCGGAAAAGTTCTGGAGCTGCGGCGACTCCCGCGTTGCGCCCCGCGGCCGCCGAGGCCCCGGCGACGTGCCCTCCCCCTCCCCCCACTCCGAGCTCGGGTCCTATCACCTCGCTGGTGTTCGGGGCCTGTTTTAGGATCCCCCTCAAACAGCTCCCCCTGCAGGCCCTCACACCCAGTGTGCCCACCCCGGCGCCCACGCACCCCGCCGCGGCCGAGTGCGGGATTGGCGAGCCCCCTCGTGACCCGCTCTTTGCGTCAAGAGCGCCCAGGGCATATCTTTAGTCACCCTGAGGTAGGAGCTGCTGTGCCCAGCTTGCTAACGAGACAGCAATCTGCCCAAGAGACAAAACCAGTGACGGGGCGGGAGTCCCCGAAGAAATCCGAGAGGAGGGGAGCCCGCGGAGCTGTTCAGGGGGGGTCGCTGTGTGTGGGGAAACCACGGCCCGCTCCCCTGGGACGCAGAGGCCAGGAGACAGAGGTTCGGCCTGGCGCCCTTCTCAGCTGGGGCTGCGGGCCAGGCCACTCCCAATCCCACCCCGGGCAAGCGGGATGATCTCCATCCGCAGACCCACCGGACCTGCCCCAGGACTGACAGCTTGGGGGTGGCAGGCACCCGGCCGTGCCCTTCTTTCTCCCAGAATCCTCAAGCCCTAGCTCTTGGGGGGTGACCTGGAGGCCCTGAAAATCAGAGCCATACCCTCTGACCTCTCTGCTGACCCGCGGCTTATCAATCATTAGCCAGGACTGCCTTCCTGGAAGCTTTGTTGCCCCTGGGGCCAGGCCCAGACAATGGCCCTGGCCACCCGCAGAGTCCCAGACTCTACATCTGTGGCTTAGTTGAATTCCTTTTAACTCTCTGGTGACCTCACCCTCCGACTTGGTCAGAAGGTCACTAGATCACCCTTGGAATCCCAGATTCTTTATCTCTGGCTTAGCTGAGTTTTTAACTCTCAGGTGACCACCCTCATCCTGAGTCAAAAGGTCACTTGTCCCAGCCAGTGGTGCCCAGGGGGTGCAAGCAGAGGCCGAAGGGTGGGCGGGGGCTCTGCAGGTTTCTTGGCTTGCTGGCTCTCCGCCGACAACCTCCACTTCCAGGCACGTCCTGGGGGACATCTCATGGGGGAGATGGCGTTGGGGAGGTGCAGGGCTCAGCCACCCCGCCCCCAGGGATCACAGGAGGCTTCTCGGAGGAGATGGTCCTCGGGCAGGAGCTGGTCAGGCGGGCATTCAGGTGACTGCTGACTGGGGTGAAAGTCCAGAGGGGGTCTCGGATCGAGGGCCACACAAGACTCTCCCGTTGGAAATGGAAGGGGCCCCAGAGATCCCCTGTATTTTACAGACGAGGAAACTGAGGCCAGGAGAGAAGGCGTAGTTGACCTCTCCTGAGCCTGAGACCCCAGGTGTCCTGTGAGAACGGTCCCCCCCACAGCCTCGCCCCGCAGCCTTTTGTTCCTTTTGGGGAGGTCCCTCTTTTGAGTCTAAAAGGTTTGGTATGGTTTGGGAGAGTTAGAACACTGTTTGGTTTCTTTCTGCGGCTGCAAGCTCAGAAACTGTACGGTTCCCTGAAGCCCCATAAGGCCGTGGGTGGCACTGTCCCCAACCTCTGCAGTCAAATGCTCTATCCCTGAGCTACACCCCCTTACCGACCCACCCTCTGGAGAGCAATATTAAAGTAATCGGGAAAAGGCCATCACGCAGTGAGGACTTCAGCTAATCTGCTGAAACGCTTGGTGATTCTGCCACCAAAATGCCATGCCAAGGGTCACAGCCCAGAGGAGCCACGGGGCGGGGAGGTGGGAGGGAGCAGAGAGAAGGGGGCTGTGTTTTCTCCAAGACGTTCTTGGCCTCGGGCTCAGACTGATTACAGAGAACAAAGGGAGAGAGGACTTGGCTTGCGAACATGTGGCCTTCGCCTTCGCCGCTGCTCCTGGAAGTTTCCCAGTCGGGTGGCGCTGGCCAGATGGGCCGTGGGGGCGGCTGGAGCATGAAGGCGAGACTTGGGGTGTCTCTAAGGGCAGTGCCAGGGCCTCTTCCGGGAGCCCCACAGCTCCAGGTCATGCCCCCCACCAGGCACTACCCGAGGCCCTCCCCAACTCAGGGCTGCGTTTGCTGTCCCAGCGTGACTGTAGTGTGTGTGTGTGTGTGTGTGTGTGTGTGTGTGGGAGGTGGGGGGCGGAGAGCATGTCTCACTCATCGGGTCCTAAGTGCCATGAGCCTTTGTGTGGCCGCAAACAACTGCCTGTCACCCCTCAGGAAAAGCCCATGGGCACCATGATGGTTTTCTCATTTCTAACCCGTAGATAACAAAACTCACTTCTGAGGTTGCCTTGAGGCCTGAGGGAGAGAATATAGGACGGTGACTGAATTATTATTATCTGTTACTTGCATTGTGCCCTGTCCTGGGCTAGGACAGTATCCTCTTCCCCAAGATTGCTCTGAAGGTCCTGGTAATACTGACTTTCCCCAGGGCAGGAGCTGGGAAAGAGCTGGCGAGTGCCCAAGCCATATTGGTAAAGGTCATGCAAAGTGGCCTCAGCTGGCCTCCTCAGGCATTCCATCACCAAATACCCACTGAGGGCCAGCTCTGTGCCAGACACCATGCTGAGTCTCGGGGATACTGCAGGGGAGAGACCCGGCCCTCCCCCCGACATCCAGAGAAAATGAGTAAGCACAAGCCGACTCCAACTTCCAGAGTCAGGGAGGCCTTCCTGGAGTAAGCAGCATGCAAACTGGAGTGTGAAGGAGCAGGGGTTGGCTACGTTTGTGGGTAGGGCTGGGAGGAGGGTGGGGAGGGTGTTCCCAGCAGAGGGAATGGCACGGGCAAAAATGGCCCAGATGGTGAGAGAGAACATGGGTCTCCCAGGAGCTTCCAGGAGTTCTGTGCCCTCCTGAGGACAGCTGTGCCTAGGAACTGCTCCAGCAGCCTCCCCGCTCCACCACATTGAAGGCGGGGCTCTGTGAGCAAAGGGTGTAGTGAGCGGGGCGGCTTTGCAGGTAAAGTTTTATGGAAACAGTTCCAAAAGGATGCACAATTATTTTGCCGGTGTATTTTATATGAAAAAAATGTTTCTTTTGCAAAACAGCAACGTGTCACAATTTCATTAATGAATGCTTGTGCAGGCTCTGTGTGGTTCCTTGTGAAGGTCTCAGATGTGGCTATGTAACAGAACAGAGGTGGGGACACCCATTATGTTGACTTTCCTGGGATCAGAGACCCTTCAGCCTAGAGGGGAGCGCAGAGATGAGAAGGTGTGGCATGGAGGTTAAGTCACATGTCCCAAGTCGTCCAGCCCTCAGCAGGCACGGTGGGGCCAGGGGCTGCTGGGAGGGCCGGGAGGGCCGCTTGCTGGAGCGTCTAGCCCACAGTCTGGCCCGGCCCTGCGTCTCCCTCAGGTGTGGCCTGAGTCAGGGCCCCCCCCGCCCCGGCCTTTGCTGCCATCTGGGGTGGGGCACTGGAACCCCCCAAGGGACCATCGGCTGGCAGTGCTCCTCTGGCTGCAGGGGGAGGCAGTGCATGTGGGGATGGCTGGCTCTGGCCTCAGGACTCTGGGAGAGGTCTGGAACTTTCCACGGGGGAGGGAGAGTCACCACTTTCCTGGCACCTCTGAAGGAAAGGGCAGGCCCTGCGTCTGAAGAGGACGCCCTGGAAGTTTAGGTTGTGTTCCTGCTTAATTCATTGGGATGCTGTCCCCAGTCTGGCCAAATGACCCTGCCAGAGGGCTGTGCGGATATGGCCAGTGCCAAGAGTCAGGAGACAAGATTCCCGCCCAGCTTTGTCCCTGACTTCCTGGGGGACCCAGTGGGCGAGGGCAGTGGTCATTCTTTCCTGACTGCCAGGGCCCCAGAGCCTTCTGTCCCCTAAGCAAAGGGCTTATGAAGTGTGCTGCCACCTGCACTGCCGGCCCCAGGCCACTCAGAGCGGACACTGGACACTGCACAGACGGAGCCTGGGCCCTCGAGGGTCCTGCTTCTCCTGATGGGTGGCAAAGAACCAGCCTTGGCGACCTATGGGTCCTGAGTTTTATGATGGGCACCTGAGGACAACTTGGGGAGGAATGGTCTATCTACCTGGATACGGCAACTGAAGATTAGCTGGTCCAGATGGGGAAACTGAGGCCCAGAAGGGGGAAGTCGCCTGTCCGCGGTCACTGTGTTACTCAGTGGTGTCATTTGTAGGCTGTTTTCAGTTCTGTTCAGCAGACGTTTCCTGAGTGTCTCCCGTGAGCCTGGCGTGGCCCCTGGTGGATATCATCGTGTGTCAGTTTCTCCATCCATTTATTCGACAAGCGCTCAGCGAGGAGGCGGTGCCCAGGCACGGGGCAGACAGGGTCCCTGCCTCACGGAGCTTTCGTACTGTGTGTTCCCTGTGGCTCTGGACAAAATGACTGCAAATCAAGTGCCTTGAAACAACAGATCCGGTCTCTCTCAGAAGGCAGGGAGCAGGCAGGGCCATGCTCCCCCTGATCCTCCAGGCCAAGGTCCTCCCCGGCTCTTCCAGCTTCTGGGGGCTCCAGGGCTGCCGGCCACGTCACTCTAGCCTCTGCCCATCTTCACTGGCCTTTACCCTCCTCTGCTCTCTCTCCTGCGTGTCTTTTATAAAGACACTTGTCATGGGATGTAGGGCTCACCTGGATAATCCATAATGCTCTCATCTTTAGATACTTAATTACATCTCCAAAGACCCTTATTCCAGGAAAGGTCCCATTCACAATTTCGAGGGGTCAGGACGTGGAGGGCGGGGCCTTAGAAATGAGGCTGTGGGCTGTGAGTTTCATCCCAAATGCTCTGGGAAGCTGCTGGTGGCTCTTAAGCAGGAGAGTGACGTTACGTGACTTATATTTCTAGAAGTCACTCTGGGCAGCTGCGTGGCAAATGGGTTACAGGGAGATAAAGAGTGAGCCGGTGTGGGGCTCTTGCGGGGTCTCAGGCTGGCGGTGCCCTGGGCGGGGTGGGAGCCAGGAGGCTGGCTGTACAGACCTAGGGGGTTGGGGGCGTGGGCAGAGCAGACTTGGCGAGGAGGCAGGAGGAATAATTCAGGCTGACTTGTTATTTTGGCTCAAGCACTGGGTGGATGCTGATTGCTGATTGCTAAGCTGGGGAAGGCCAGTTGGGGCGGGGGTGGGAAAAGTTAGAATTCCGTGTGGACACTGAAAATGGCCTGTTAGATGTCTGTTCACCCCTTCACAGACATTTATTGAGTGCCTGCTTGGGCCAGGCCCAGAGCAGGGCGCAGAGTGAGACAGAGCCTGTCACAGACCTGAGACACTGAGCACAGTTAACCATTCGTGCTGAGTGCTGGGAAGTTTGGGGTGCAAAGAGACCGGGCAAGAAAGGAAATGCATCTGCCCACGTTCGTGTGGGTGCGTGTGCGTGTGTTGAGGTGCGGTTTGGGAGGACTTCCCGGAGGAAGGGACCTTTGAGCTGGTGTGGATGTGACCGAGCTAGCCGAGTCGAGGAGTGGACCTGGGACCACCCGGCCCGCAAAGTCCCAGCTTCTGAAGCCAGGTGCCCAGGACACGTGACAGGTGTAGACACATGGCCAGAGAGGTGAGAGGAGATGGGTCCTGCAGGAGGGGACTCTGTAGAGACATCAGGGGCTGGGGACAGTCCATATGTCCCCTGGCCTTGGTCATAGGAGGTCACTGCCTGGGCCAGAGCGGCCCGGAGGCAGCAATGTGGAAGATGCTTCTCCCTTTCCCAGGACTGCCTTCTCTCCTTCTCTCTTGCTGCCTACTTCTAGCTGGTTCGATCCAAGACCTGTCTCTCTGTGACGGGTGCTGGGGACAGGGCCTGGAGCCGTAAGAGCGGCCTCGAGCGTGCCCTGCCTCCTGGGGAGGTCGGGTGGCCTTGAAGCGGGGTGTGGGCCTGTCCTCATACTAGACCCGCAAGGGACGCAGAGGCACAGGGAGGGACCCAGCCTGTCGACACACCTGGCGTCTCCCTGGGCTGTCTCTGGTGCCAACCTCGTCCCACGCTCAGGGCCTGGCGCAGATGAGTTAGGATAGCAGGCAGAGTGGGAGGCCCAGGGGGACCCCTGCTGGCTTCCCAGTCATGCGGGTCTCGGGCCCCCTGTTCAGCTTTCTGCTGCAGCTTTCGACAGTGCCAAATGGAGCAAATGGGGTGCAAGCCTGCACCCCCAGGACACGTCCGGATCCCGTTTGCATTCTGAGACACCTGCCTCCGTGTTTTTGAGCCTGAGCAGAGGAAATCGGGAAAAACGACTTGCTAGCTCGCTTCCAGTGACACAGCTTTCTCCCCTTCTAATTTATGCACAGAGCCGTCAGCTTTGTACGTTGCCAGATGAGGGTGTTAAAATATAAAACAGACAGAGACCCAACCAGCCACCACCTCGTAGGTCACCATGTCCTATGCAGAGAGGCCATTTGAATGCCCCGGATTCTGGAAGGACGAGGTCTCGGAATAACAGAAAGCCTTTTAAAGCGAGTCAGGCTGGCTTTGTGGAAAAGCTCCCGTGGTGATTTTTCTCATGCCTCGTTTTGTTGCAATCCAGTGGAAATTTTGTCAGGCCAGTGCAGGGTGGAGTTTGGAGCCTGTGTTCGACTCCCTGATTTTCCAGACGAGGAAGCCGAGGCCTGCTCTTGCTCCAGGCGGAAGGACACTCGACTGTGGGGTTGTAACCAGACCCCAGGCCCTCGGCCTGTCGCACCACAGGCAACCTGGCTGTTCCATCTGAGCTGCTCCCGGCTGACCGGGCATTGCCCAGAGCCGCTGTGATGTTTATAGCCAGCAGAAGTTCATTCTGGAAGTTTCCACTCGAAGAGCAGGACAGAAAGAACCTCTCCAACTGCCAGCATCTGTAGTTTTAGAAAGACCGTGTCCATATCTTTGCCACTCGACGAGACCGTCTGCTTCTGAGACCGTGAGCCTCAGAACACGTGACATGGCCTGGCATTAGTCCGCGCCATAATCCGTGTGAAGGCTTCGTTCACCTGAGAACTTTCCTTTTAGCTGCCCTCTCAGGTGACAAATGGCATCTGATGCCTGTGAACCAGGCTGTCCCTATCTTCCTGCTCACCAGTGACTTAAGGCAAGTGTGTCCCTTTCCTAAAGAGAGGTGACAGGTGGGGTGTCAGCCATCTGATCCGTGTCAGCCTCCGAGAGCGTACGATTCCTATAAAACAATGTTCTCCCCATATGGGTGCGATAACTAATGTTTTTATTTTATTTTGGAGATTCTGGTTTCTTCCATGGTCAAGTTCTGATTTAATCTCTTTGCCTGGGCTATCGCGTCCGTCTTCCCAGCCCAACGGGCGCTGTCAGCAGCCCCTGGGACGGAAGGTGCGAAGGGGGTGCGGTGAGGTTTAGCAAGGTGGGGCCGTGCCCGCTGGGCTGTTTGAACCCACCACGCTGCCTTCCCCTGCAGGGCGTGAGTCCGGGCTAGCGAGGTTTTGCAAAAGAGTTTATTTTCCGTTTATATTTGGCATTACGCCTCATGGACCTAATCTACAGTCAGATGATAGAACCAGAGATTTAAATAGCCGGATTGAAGCCTCTTCTCAGAAGAGAGGGAAGCAATCTGAGAGAGAAGATTCCAGACCGGCCTGAGGCCCTGCTCCTAAGAGCACCCGCAGCCCAGTGACACCACTGAGTGACCGGTGAGCACGTGGTGGCTGTGGGTGGGCTGCGGTCACCTGAAGTAACGTCAGAGATGTTGGCATCGCTCCCAGGGCTCAGGGATGGAAGAGGCAGCGATGGTCTTGTTTGCCCAGGTCACCAAGGGCCACTCCGATGCAGCAGGTCTGGGCGTGGGACTTCTTTGGTCGTGTGCCCTCTGGAGGTGGTACTGCTGGGGGTCTGTCCATATATGACCTGTGTCCAAGAGTGGGGCCGTCGCCTGGGAACCCCTCCCTCTTTCTCTGGTGCTGACACTGCTGAGTTCCTCCTGTGTGTGGCCAGGGGAAGTGGGGCCTCGGCACCTCCAGAAAGCCTTCCCTCCGGTCTGCTCTGGGCTCTAGGAATGAGCAGCCCCCTCTGCTAAGGGTTTGTCACACTCCAAGGTGACAGTCACTTGGCTCAGCTCTTCCCACCTAAGTCTGCAAGCAGCTGGGCCGACACTGAGAAGGCCCGGCTTGGGGGTGTGATGGGACGAGCAGACAGGGTGGGGGGCATGATGGGACGAGCAGACAGGATGGGGGGCGTCTACTGACATACCCAGGAGTGGAGGCAGGAGGGAAGTGTCTCCGTGAGCCTCAAGCAGTCCCCAGCTTCGGCGAAGGAGCGTAAAGCTCAGGACGCTGGCTTTCAGATCACTGAGAGCTCCCATGTTGCAGGAGCCAAAGCCAGGGCAAGTCTGAGCATCAGGCCCCCCAGCATCCTCGTCCGTCCCACCATCCACTTCCGCCACCCGAGACTTGGGGAGGAGGTCCATTCCCCTGGGGATTTTTGTTTTTAACTTTTAAATCATCTTTTATTTGGGTTGCAAAATTTCTTTGTTACTTAACGTTTTATCTGCTCTCTTTTGAAATCTCATAGCTTGACACGTAAAACACTATCAACCACGACACTGCTTCACAGACCTTAGACACAACTTGCCAAGTGAGCCCTGTCTGCTGGCTCCGGATTAGTGCGTTAAAACCATATCCATTGAAAAAGGCGAGTGAATTAATCGGCAGAACATCCGAGTCCTTTCCTGATGAAGGCAAACCCCCCAGGCACGAGGCGGGGAGCCCAGCCCGGGGACCCCGCCCCACACTCCCTGGGCCACCGCACCTCCCTTTCCGAACTGATGTCATTTCCGTCACCAGAGTAATGCTCTTTTATGACAAAGGGGACAAGTATGAAGCCAGCACAGGCCACTCTTGCTGTTGCTCTCCCGTTGGGACGTGTCTCGGAGATGTGTACGGGGCTGGGGCGGTCACGGGCTCGTCGGTTCCAGAGAGCCTGACCCTGTGTGGTCTCAAGGCAGCGCTTGGCTGGAGGGGGGCGGCACCTCATCTCTGCACGCAGGTTACTGACGCATCTCTTCTTGGATGGGAAGCGCTTCCGACCGCCTGCAGATGGCACGTAGGTTGGCATCTTGAGTCACGACACCAGAGTGTCACACGGTGTCCCCTCTCTCCACCGGACCCATCCTTTCCCTGCAGCTCAGTTTTTCTCTGATGGGTGGGAGGCCACTATCTCCAAGGCCAAGAGAGTGGCAGGTCCAGAGTCTCAGACCCAAGCCCCCAGCATGTCCCCGGCTCTTGCTGAAATTCTATCCAGCCCTCCGTTTTGTGGGGGCTCCAGCCAAGGGGGGGTCCCTTGGGGATCACTCCCTCTGATCTTCTGCAAGTAGCCTCAGTATTTTCAAGGGTGGTCTTGGGGATCAGGCCCCCAGTTAACTAATAGGTGCCGAGCCTCACAGTGTCCTGGGCGTGATCCGGGTGGGCGCTGTAGGGGTGCAGAGAGGGGAAAGAGTCTTTAATTCAGAGGGAGGCAGACTAGAACAGCTTTGGAGGCCACTGGAGCCAAGCCTGAGGCCTGCCTTTGCCGCTCACTGGCCCCTCCGGCTGTGTGACCTCCTGCTAGTCACTTAACTCTCTGAGCTGGAGTTTGCTTATCTGCAGAATGGGGAGCTTAATGAACTGGCCTTACTGGGTTCTCGTGAGAATCGAGTAGGATCCCAGAGAGTGCCAGCGCTGTGCCTGGCACACAGTGAGCGCCCAGTAACGAGGGCGGTCACTGGCGAGGGCGGGGAAACTGTGTTGAGGGTCATCGCGACAGGACTGGGTACTGTCTGGAGGTGACAGGGCTGGACAGAGAAGGACCAGAGCCCAGGCAGGAGAGCGTCTGGGGCTTTGAGCGACAGCTGGGTTCTCGGCAGACCTGGCCAGGCACTGGTTTTGGGTGGGGGAGGCATAGTCCTGTGGGGACGGGTTCGCTTTAGCATTTATGTTCACGTCACCGTTTGCCGACTTCACTCTATGCGACTTCTTCCGTTCTTAGTGATGCATGAAGTCCAGGTCCCGTACCAGTAGTCAGCGATGTGACAGTTTGGGGGCGGGTCGCTCAAGGCGTGCAGTTTGGACGAGAGTGGCGAGTGGAGACGGAGGAGGAGCAGAGCAGGAAGCCGAGGCGCAGAGTCAGACCGCGTTCTGGGGGCGGCCAGCTGCCAAGTGCGGCCCTGTGTTGAAGCCCAGGTCTGCTCGAAGCTGAAACCTTTCTCCATGGCACCCCCAGCACTCCGGAGGAGCACGATGGAGACAGGGGCCTCTTGCCTTTAAGCCGGAGCTCTCAGCTCGTCCCCAGGTTGACCCCTCAGCCTTGACTGGGAGCCTGCGAGCTTTGGCCAGTGAGCCCGGCTCCAGCTGGCCACTGGGCCTGGCTGACACGAACACCTGGTCACCCTGCCGCGGTCACAGCTTCGGCCAGGCTCTGAGCAGGGCCGGCAGCCCGCCGTGGGTGTCCGGTGCATGGTCTCCCTTTGACTCGGCATCTCTCTCTCGTGCTCTGGCCTAAGGAACGAATTGTGACTTTAGGAAGAAATGTTTGTGAATAAAGACGTTCAGCCAGAGCTGTTGGTCGCTCATAGTGAAAAATCCAAAGTGACATGGATGCCGGGAGAGGGCAGTGGCCGGAAACGATGCCACTTCTACTTGACTGTGTGACGCCGTGTGCCTGGCACAGTGGCATAAAAACGAACTTGAGGGGCCTTCTCTGCGGGGCCCGGCACGTGTCAGGCTGTTTATTTCGATGAGGACGTGATGCTGTGCCCGGTCTACTCTCAGCCGCCTCCTCGTCACTGCCAGTCTGGCCGTGGTCCCTGGTGGGCCCTCCCACCCAAGGAGGGCGAGCTGCCCCGGGCAGCTGGGGGTTCCCACCCGGCCGCGGCCCCCAGACAGCTCTGCTCTCCACACATTGCAGCTCTGTGGCTGCTTGGAGCATTCCAGGGGCATTCCAAATTTCTGGGCTCTGCGGAGGACTTCACATTTTATTGTCCTGCTGAGGAGAAGGTTCGGGGTGCTCAAGGCTCCAGCCAGAATCACTTCTACATATTTCTTCATCTCAGGGCGCAAAGTTCTTGCCCCCGAGCAGGCCGCGGGAGTCGGAGCCTCAGCGGAGCTTGCTTTCTCAGTCGGAGGGAGGCTTTGGGGCTGCCGCTCGCCCATCGTGGAGGATTCCGCACCCCGAGACGGGGCTGCGGCTGCCCCGTCTCTCATGGACAACGGCAAGCAAATCCCCTTTCTTCCTTAACACAGAATCCGGCCCCTGCCCCCCGAAGTGCACAGTGTGCTCAGAACTTCGTGAGCTTTATCCATCTTCTTAGCAACTCTAGGGTCTTTCGAGCCCGATTTTACCACCCAGGAAGCTGTGGCTCGAAGAGGTGGGTCACCTGCCCAGGGTCATAGAGCTGGATGGGAGCCCAAGACTGACTCCAAAGCTTAGGCTCTTACCGCTCGGCTCTGCTGCGTGCCGGCGTCGTGCCGGGGTGTAAAGGACGGGGCACAGGCTCAGCTCTCAAGACAGTTGTGTTTGGGGGGGCAAGGCAGACCTAACATTGGGAGACCGTGGATTGTGCTGCACGCACTCCGTGTGCTGTGGGGGCAGAGGGCCACCTGGGCAGGCTGCGGAAGGGGCTGGAAGACTGCCCGGGGGTGGGCCAGGGCCGGAGAGAGGCCGGGAGAAGCCGAAAGGGGCGAGACCACAGGCAGGAGAGCTGAGTGGGCCCTGCTAGTGTTGGGGTAAAGGGGGAGCCAGGGTTGGCTGTGTGGGGGAGATCAGCCTTCGTGTCAGGCCACGTGGTTGGGTGACCATCATCCCAGGAGTGAACCACAAGCCACGTTTTATCTGTGACAGGTAACGTCCTGTGTTTTGTGAATGCTTTTAAGATCAGCCGTACCAAGAACGATCGAGGGGAGTGTCAAGGTTCTCTGTCGCTGCTGGCTCTCCCCCCTGCTGGCCGTCCCCCCTGCTTCGGTGCTGCGGGGCCTGTGACTCCAGAGTTTTATCTGAGCCCCAGGCTGTGACGAGTCTCCCACGTTTACCAAATGGTGGTGTCGGGGACGAGGAGAGGGGATTGCTGTGGGTGGCCGGAGCAATGGACCAGCAGCCTCTGTGGGGTGGACCGTCACCCAAACCAAACCACCTCGGACTCTCTCTGCCTGGGAGAGCCGGTGGGAGCAGAGGCGGAAGCCCGCGGAGGGGCTTGAAGCTCTGGCCTTTGTGAGGGCGGGATTTGGTTCGGGGCGAGGTCCCCCTCCTGGCCGCGTGGGCATTGACCTCCGGGGTCTCCGTGGCAGTGCGGTCTCCCCTCCCGCACACAAAGCGTGATCCGGATGCAGTTGGCGGAGGCACTCGGCGGGGGTTGACAGTGGGGAGTCAAAGCTGGTGTTAGGTCTTGGCCTCGTGCTGAGCCCAAGAGTGAGCCTCTTGGGGCCACCCGAGGGCTTCGCCTTGGGAGGAGAATGAGCTCAGACAGGACACCTGTGACTGTCAGTGCCGAGAAACGCGGCCAGGCCTGCTGGGATTTACCCCATGGGGCACTGGGCAGCCACCAATGAGGAAATGGGTTTCTCGAAGCACAGCTTCGAAGTTTCCTGCCATGAGGTGGCCTTCTGCTCAGGCTGCTTGCAGCCATCTGAACCCCTGTGCTTGGGTACCTTGGTGCCTGGCTGCTCCTCCCTGGGGGCATGGTGGGGTCCTCTCCTTCCTGGAAGCCGAGGGGCCCGCCGGGGCAGTAACCTGGAGGGGCTGGGCTCCGTCTCAGCCCTGGGGCCAGCTCCTGGCCCGCGTGAGCCTTCTGTCTGCCTGTGAGCAAAGACGCGTCTTGTGGCAAATCCAGGGAGGAAACCATCGCCCACCTCAGTTTCCTCATCTGCATGACCCTCTTCCGTCCCCCAAACCTTCAACGCCTTCATCTTGCACTAGGAGAGGGGTCACATGGCCTGGAGACCCTGACTGCTGGGCTGGGTGGCAGCTCGGCGACGTCTCTGCCAGCAGCGCCTCTGGACTGTGAAGGCGGGGACCGCCATCTGGGCAGGGTCCTCGTCTGAGTGTCCACCGTGCGACCAGAGCAGGGAGTCAGCTGGGCGAGCATGGAGTTGTCAGTTACTTTGAGATAGCTGAGGTTTCAGGCCTTTCTGGGGAGGAGTGGGGTGTGCGATCTCAGCCCAGGGTCCAGTGAGTGTCCAGTGTGGGTTTGTTGAGTGACTAAAGGACCGCACGTGCTCACGGCCCTTTCAGACCAGCCTGACGCTGGAGTGTAGACCTAAGGGCCTCCAGGTGGTGCGGGAGAGAAGGGAGCCCTCGGATACGTGTGGGCGATGGCGCATCAAAGGGGACCTCGTGCGGAGTGAGTGGGGCATCGCCCATCCCCAGTCACCCCGTTCTTTTCCCTGCACAGGGGGTGCAGACGTCCTCATGGAGGCTTGCTGTGGAGATGGACATCGAATGGCCACTCAGTACAAGGACTGCTCATTGCCATACATCTCGGACTCCAAGGAATGCAGGTACGTTTGTCAGTGGCCACCATGGGACCAGGATGGCGTTCCACAGGAGAAAGCGTGGGGAGGAAGGGACAGTGTGTGCCAGACCCCCCGAGAGGTCGGGTATCGATCTGCCCAGGCTGTGGGAGGTGCGGTGGGCAGGCGACCCCGGCCTCCCTCCTCTGTGCTCCCACTGTCCCCAGAGGGGACTCGGCTCACCCACCCCGTGCTGTCCTCTGATTGTCCAGGCGTCTGTCCCCTTTGCTGGGCTGCAAGCCCGAAGATCTGGGAGTGTAGCTCCCTCTGCACAGCTGGGCACAGTGGCCAAGTCAGTTTCCTCGTAAGGAAAAGCGGGTGATGAGGTCACATGACTGGAGGTGCTTTGCCAATAGAAGTGTGGACTGCCTTCAGACCCCAAAGCCGCAGATCAGCCAGGCCAGAGCAGAGTCCTCCAGGCAGTTGCCCACCTTACACAATAGCCAACATCTGGGCTGAGTATTTTTCTTTCCCTAAGTTGGCTCAAGCTCCCTCAAAGTTCTGGGAGAATATAAGCTTAGAATAAGTGACGAAGATATGGGATATTGCTCGTCATCATAAAAGTAATTATAAAAATAACGGCAAGCTTTTAGGAAGCACCCACTTTGCACTGTGCATTCGATGCACGCGATCTCATTTAACCCTACTGTTACCCCCATTTTACAGACGGGGAAACTGAGCTTTCCACAGTCCCCACAGCTGGCAGGTGCTGGCATCAGGGTTTGGACCCAGATCTGCTTGCCTGGGGAGCAGAGGTCGGAGAGGCGAGGGGATGAAGGCATGCCATCAGCTGCCATCGGTTCATTTCTCTGCCTCTGTCCGGAGGCTAAGCGGCTTTGCCGCGGGGCGCTGTGGGCTGCTGGGTGGAGAGCTGCCGCGGGAAGGATGTGTGGGAAGGCTCTCGCGCCCCATCCTGGACTTTGCATCTATGTTGGCATCTAGAGCGGCATGCTGCCGGCCAGCAGTGACGAGGATGTAAATCTCCGTTTAAGAATTCTTGAAAAATCAAAGACTTACAGACCTAACAGGAAAGAGAAAGCAGGATACGTGGGTTGATTGAATTGATAAGGAGGCCACGAAGTTGGGATTCATGGAATGTCGGATGCGTGAGAGCTGGGACTCTGGCTCCCGAGCGTGGCTCGGTGCTGAAAGGTCGGAGGGCCTGCCGGCAGTTCTGGAGCGGAGCTGGGAGCCCAATCCAGGGGGTTCTGTTTACAGACTGAGCCGCGACCCGGGCTGGGTTTCTGGCTGTGCGACCTGAGCCAGCTCAGAGCCTCAGTTTCCCCAAGTATAAAAGGAGGACCCCACTACCTTCCTTTCAGGGTTGTGATAATGATCAGAGGTAAGGGAAGAAGCACAAAACCCAAGCCCTTCCTCTCCCCATCCCTGAGGCCTCTGTGTGGGCCCGGCACACAGTAGGGCTGCAGCCAGCTTTTGTTTTCATTGTAATAAAACACACGTTAACAAATTCTACCGTCTTACCCATGCATAAGTACACAATTCAATAACTTCCCACTGTTGTATGACCCCACCATCCATTTCCGGAACTTGCTCATCTCCCCAAACTAAAACTCTGTCCCCATTAAACACAACTCCCCCGACTCCCACCCCAGCCCCTGGCACCCACCATCCGACTTCCTGTCTCTGAATTTGACCCTCCAGGTCCCTCATCTGAGTGGAATCACACAGTATTTGTGTTTCCCTGGTTCGTTTCATTCAGCGTGGCGTCCTCGAAGCTCCATCCGTGTTGTAGCGTGCACCAGGAATTCCTTTTCAAGGCTGAATAATATTCCACTGTATGCGTAGACCACGTTTTGCTTATGTGCTGCGCTGAACATGGGTGTGCAAATATTTGTTTGGGCCACTCTTTTTAATTCTTTTGGGCGTATACCCAGAAGTGGGATTGCCGGGTCATATGGTAATTCTAGTCATCGTTTTTTGAAGAACCTCTAGACAGTTTTCCGTGGCAGCTGTACCGAGTTTCATCCCCACCAACAGAGCACGAGGACTCCGATTTCTCCACATCCTCTCCAATACTTGCTGCTTTCTATTCAGCTAATATTTTTTTGAATGGATGGGCGCACGCATGCGTAGCTGGTTGCTCTCCCTGACAGTTTACTCAAGTGCTTGTTATTTGAAAGCACGAGTGAATTATGCAGTAGCACCGGCCAGACGAACCCAGTTCTGGAACACATGGAAGCTGGGAGCAGAGCCCCCCAGGGTGGAGGTGGGGGGAGGACAGGCTGGAGGCTGCTGCCCAGGGCCGGAGGCGGCCTGGCTGGCAGGGCGCGGAGGCCAAGTGGGCCCACCCTCAGGACAGGCGCAGCCCTGGTGGCTCCTTCTGCCCTTGCTGGCTTTGGCTGAAGCCAGGGTTATTTTGGGTCTGGTGGGAGCCACACCTGTGACTCACACCTCCTGCCTGCCTGCTGGCTGGCAGGGCTGCCGTCTGTCACTCTGGCCTTGGGCGAGCCACTCTACCTCTCTGGAGCTATTTCCTCTGAGTCTGGAAAATGGAGATGAGTGTTGAGACGCATTCACCTTGGTGAGGGATGAGAGGGTCTGGCCCCGAGTCAGCAATCAGCTGTTCTTGATTCGTAAACAAGCGGGAACATTTTGCGGGTGAGACTCGGAGCTCAGAGAGGGGAATCGGGGCTCTGGTGGCACAGCTGGGTCTCCTGACACCATCTTGGGCTCGGTCTTTCTAACTAGACACTTATTGAGCACCTTCTGTATGCCAGGCATTCTGTGTGTGTCTTTATGTGTCTGTGGGTGAGTGGAGGTGGGTCGAGGAGGGGGGGGAGACACCCAAAGGTGGCAGAGCTCCCATCCCGAGGGGCTGCTGCTCCCAGGCCCTGTGCACGGCCTGGCGCCCCCCGCCCCCGCGCCCCGGGGATTCTCGGCCCCCGGCCCAGCGAGCCCCCCTCCGCCTGCAGGATGATGCAGGAGCTGTGCTGCCGCAACCAGCTAGAGGAGCTGCTCTGCGCCGCCGGGATCAACCTGGCCAGCGAGGGAGACGGCTGCCCCGCCCCACACGGCGACAACGCCAGCCTCGCAGCCATGTTCGTGAAGGTGAGCATCTGCGCCCCCGACGGCAGGCCCCGGGCCCCTCCCAGCTCAGCAGCCACTGTCCATTAGCAGGGGGCCTCGGGGGCTCTCCGCCTGTGCCCCAGCTCCATGCCCCCTTTCCTTTGAGAAGCAGGGGGTGCCCAGCCCAGGAGGGAGGAGGGACCACTGAGGTCTCCTCGTCTCCTCCATTTTAATCAGTAAACCCCAGACCACACCCCGGGCTCAGTCCGGCACTAGGGAGGCAAGGAGGGGGTGACTAGCCCCGCCCTGGGCGCCTCCAGTCCTGAGGCTTCGAGTAGGAACCCAGGGGCCAGAGCAGGGCTTACCTGGGCCCAGGCCCCCCAGAACCCTCTTCTCGGTTCAAGCTATGTACCCTGCCCCGCTCAGGAGGCCCGCAAGCTTCTCTGCCCTCTGGGGCTAGTTGGAGCCCAGAGCTCAGAAAGGGCCCCCACTAAGGCCTCTGATAGCATGACCTCTGTAGCCACCCTAGAAGAGAAAACTGAGGTTCAGGGAGGCTCACGTTCCAAAGTGTCTGGGGGTATCTGGTGAGGCAGAGCTTGAAGTGGGGTCCATCAGGCCTAGGGAGAGTCCTGCACTGCAGATAAGCTTTGAGTAAATGATGTAATCCATCGTGGGACCCAGGTCCTGGCCAGGTCACTCAGGGTCCCCACCATGGTGGCCGGCGTGCATCTGCACGTGGGTGTGGGGAAGCCCCCGACAGCGCCCCAGGTCTGAAACCACATGGACACTAACAAGGTATCCAGGCCGCCCCTCCCTTGCCACCTCCGGAGGGGAGAAAGCAGGCCGGCCGGGGCTCAGGGTTGGAAAGCATCCTGGTCGGCGGGGTTTCCACTGGGGGTGCCAGATGACGAAAGGGAAGTTCCTGGAAGAAAGATGCCCTTTTCTCAGAGGGGGGGCGCCGGAGCCGTTCCAGGGAGTCGGGGTCGGAGCGAAGTTTGGGTGGCGTGAGGGGCTCTGTGGGTTCTTTTCTGGGGAGTCTGTCTCTGTGCAGATTCGGGTGTGAGGGGAGATCCCCACGTGAGGAATTGGGGGTCCAGTGTCCCTCTGCCCACCCTCAGGCGTCGTGCCCTTCTGTGGGAGGAGGCAGCTGACACCTGAGCCGGGCAGGGCAGGGTAGTGTGCTGGGGGGTGGGGGGTCCTGGGGCTGGGCCCTTGGGCATTTAGTGACTGCCTCCAGGGCAAGGCGGGGCTCTGCAGACACTGTCTGCCCGGGTAGCTCTGGCCGAATCTCCAGACTTAAGAGAAAGGGAGGTATGGGAACAGCATGCATGGGGCATTCTAATGGGATGGGAATGGACAGCGCTGGCAAAGAGTAATGGGTGTTCCCGGGAAGGGTAACTCGTGTCCCACAAGGTGACGAGGTAGCTAAGGCTCTGCTCTTTCTGGCAGCTGAGGTTGAGGCATGAGCAGAATGAGAGACCCACCAACCTCCGCAGAAGCAGAAGCAGAAGCAGAGCCTTGCCTCCCGGCTCCTGCTGTGGACCTTTTGGAAAGTCCTGGGCTCTTCTTAGGATAATAAGGACTGAAAGGGTTTTTCCTACGTCAGGGTGAATATCGTGAGGATTCTGATATGACTTTTGGGAACACTGGGGTCCAGGTGACAGGCAGAGACTCTGTCCCTCGCTTGGTGACTTGTCTTGAAGTTCTTGTGTTTTTTAAATGCATGATGCCACCCTGCCGCCCTGGGCACAGTAGAGAAGCCTTAGACCATGCGAGGGGAATGGAGCATAGGCGGCTCTTCTGTGACCCCGACAGGGTCCCTCTCTGGGCCCCTCTTCCTGGAATTGTGTCACTGGGCAGGGCAGGGGTCTTGAGGGGGGCAGGCAGGTGCTGTGGAGCACAGGCCGGTGCCAGCTCTTTTAAGATTCCTTTCAAACCCAGGACTTGTGCGGCTGGGGGGCAGCTCACCTCGCTATTCACCACCCACATTTAGGAGAGATCGTTAGGTCAAGCACATGTCGTCGCTGTCCAGGGTGAGTGGGCACGGGGGCTCCGGCCTGTGGGGCCCCGCCGTGTTGCGTGTCTGACTTCCTTCCTGGGGTCTTCACCTGTGTTTACAGAGATGCTGCCATTGCTGCCTGCTGGGGAGGGCGGCCCAGGCCCAAGGCCAGAGCTGCGAGTACAACCTCATGGTTGGCTACCAGTGTGGGCTGGTGTTCCGGGCGTGCTGTGTCAAGGGCCAGGAGACCACAGACTTCGCCCCCGCAGACATCGGGGACCTCCAAGAAACAGGTAATGTCCCTTCTCCCTTCCCTCTTGGGCAGTATATTAATCAGGGTTATCCAGAGAAACAGAACAGAGAGAGAGAGAGAGAGAGAGAGAGAGAGAGAGAGAGAGAGGAGCTGGCTCACGTAGTTGTGGGGCTGGCAGTCTGCACAGCGGGCCAGCGGGCCAGGGAGATCCGTCTACCTCGTTCATCTTTCACCTGGCCCACCACAGTATGCTTTACTCGAAGTCTGTTTATTGGAATGTTAGTCTCATCTAAAAAATACTGTCTCAGCGATTTCCAGACTATTGTTTGACCAAATATCTGGGTACCGTGGCCCAACCAAGTTGACACATAAAATTCACTGCCACAGGCCATGTGGGCGCAGATGTCTATAATTGCCTTAGCTCAACGCAGACAGACTCCAGTTGTCAGAGCAGCTTCATGTTTGTCACCTCGTCTGAGAGCTGCTGCCCCAGAGCGAGATGAGGGCTTAGAATCCGGGATCCGACAAACCAGGTTCACACCCCTGTCCTAACCGCTCTCTTCGGCACACTTACTCATCCAGGCCTTACGTCACGGGGTCCCGCGTCATGAGGTTGCTGGGAGGATGAGGGTCAAATGCTGGGGGCAGGGCCTGGCTCTCTGAACGTTTGCCCATCACAGTTCTTCCCTGCCCCTTCGACAGCCCTGGGCCGCGTGGGTGGCTGGCCTTGCCCTTGGTTCACGGGTGAGGACCTGATGCTCGAGGTCCCGTGGGCGACATACAGAGGAGGGAGAACTGGCCTTCTGCCTCCTGGCCAGTGTCCTCTCTCTCCATCTGGAGCCGATGATATGCAGACGAGAGGCCAGGGGGTACCGCTCGTTAATGGCGGGCTCTTTCAAATAATAGACACTTATTCAGCAAAGGGGCAAGTGACCCCAGGAGCAGCTTCTCGAGAGCTCCCAGCTGTGTGTCCACCAGTTCTGCTTCTCTGCCCTCCATGTGTCCGAAGCCAGATAAATCCTGAAGCCTTGGGACATGGTTCAGGAAGCTCCTCGGTCGTCTGATGATCTCTTACGCAATGGCTTCCTGTGCCGTGGTGGAAATAGCCCTGGAGAATTTCAGGAGTCTGCTTTGCCCCGAGCTTGCCACGTGACCCTCGCTTCTCACTCCGAGCTCCGTCCCCCCTCTGCTAAAAATGGGCGAGGGGCAGGAAGGGGTTAGGAAGGAATTGCTGGGGGACCCGTGGCCCCTAAGTCAGGTCCGCCATCATCGCTATGGCTTTACGGGCCCCGCGGCTTCAGGGTTTAGGTCAAAAGGACCGGTCTTTCATCTTTTTGTGTTTAATTTCTCATTTCCAGGGCCTCATGGACGCCATGGGGCCGATTTCCAATATCTCCGTGGTGGAGAAGGATTGGAACCACATTCCGACCCCTTCCCTGACTTTCGAAATCACATGACACTTGAACTTGAAGCGAAGCACAGCACTTCGTCCTGGTGGAGAGTGTCTCCTGCGCCGCGGGGAGGTTTCTGATGCTGCGTCTGGTGTTGCTCTCGCTCTCTGGGCTTCTCTGCTGCTCCAGATGTTTCTCCTCCGTCTTTCCTCTGCTTCCGCTCTCGCCCCAGACTTTCCTCAGAGGCTCCGCGAGGCCTTCTCCTCACGCGGTCACAGCCGTGCCTTCCCCCCGCACACTCACCTGGGTGGCGGGCCCACGCACGGGGCCCACAGGCCGGCACTGGCCTGCGACCAGATAACTGCGGCATCGTGGGTAAACTTTTAGAACCTTCTGTGAGCATTCGAGAGAGTCACTTCTGTCCATTGACTCTAAATTTAAAAATCAAGGCTCGTATGCCTATTTTCTTAGTTTTTCTAATACTTTGTTTTTATTATATGTTATCAAATTATCGATCCAAGACTGGGGAAAGAACCCTGTTCCTTTCCCGTGGGGAGTTTGGGGAGACCTGTGCTGGGCGCGTCTCGGATATTCGCATTCTACAGATGAGGAGGCGTGCAGGTTTGGGGTTCATTTTCTAGCAGAAACGGTGGCCTTCCCAGGCCAGGCTAGCCGGCTCCCCCAGAACGCCATGGGAATCTGGGTGACCTCATCACCCGGGTGATAAATAGTTCCTCACGAGTCCTCCTGGCCTCGTCACCATGAGCCCTCTGCAGGGTGAGGTCTGGACGCCCTGGCTTTTGCTTAGTTCCTCCCCAGGGGAAAGTTCTTTGAATTGTTGAGAGACCCTCACCATATTGTAATAGCCCCTGAGGAAGAAAGCATCGTGCATAGCTAGTATATCGAATTTTATAGCAGAATTACTCACGTGTTTCGTCGTAACCGTGGTTACTTTTCCACTGTGCATGTGTGATACGCTCTTGGAAGATACAGAAACGTGGGCAGAAGAGGAAGTAGACGGGGAGATGAACCCCGCTCCCGTTAGACCCCATTTCCTCTCAGGCGTTTTTCTGTGTCTTTTTTGCTCCGTGCTTTTCCCCACTCAGCATGGTTGTCATTGCCACCGAATCATGATTGACTTGTGATCGCTGTCATTCTGTCAGTGGAAGAATCCTCGACATCAGACGACTTGATTTTCAAGTATTTCTAGAGATTCTTCCCACCCTTGGCTGTGTCCTAGTTAAAAGGGCTAATCTGTTTCTTTTACGCCAGGATGATTAGTGGAATCTCGCCCTGTTAAGTTAGGGCCCCTGACCTCACTGGGTCTCTCTCCCGTTGGCCCGGTGCATTTTCTGTCAGGAGTGGGGGCCTGGTCTGTGTGCGTGCTCACACACCTTTCTTGAATGAATCAAGTGAGTGAATATTGATGACTGGCACGAGATTGAGCTTTGCAGGCAAAGCTGTGGAAAATAAATGTATTCATTTTCTGGGGCTGCTGTAACAAAATGCCACAGCACGGGGCCTGAAACCACAGACGTGTGTCCTCACAGTCTGGAGGTGAGAGTCTGGATTGAGGTGTTGGCAGGGCTGGCTCCTTCTCAGCCTGCGAGGACAGATCTATCCCAGGCCTGTCCACCAGCGTCCGGTGGCACCCGCATTCCTTGTCTTGTAGATTGCGTCTTCTTCCTGTTTCTTCATGTCCCTTTTCCGACGTGTGTCTGTCGCTGTGTCCAAGTTCCTCCTTTTTATAAGGACACAGTGACATTGGGTTCGGGCTCACCTTAATGACCTCTCCTTACCTTGATAATCTGCAAAGGTCCGTCTCCACAGTGACGTCACATTCACGGGTGCTGGGGATGAGGACTTCAGCATCTTCTGGGGGAACACAATCTAACCCACAGAAGCACTCAGCATTAAGTTGATGATTGCAGGCCCTGGTGCCAAGGCTGTTTCTGTTGTAATAGATCTTTTAGAGATTCAAGGACATTTACGAGTGCGAGTCTATTTTTTAAAAGGATGAGATGAGTAGTGAGCTATTAGAAGGTGTACGAGTGGGTGTTATGGCCAGATGTTTATGAGGAGAGAAAATATTCGGAGGGTCCTCTGAGGGAAGATGGGGCGCTGCGTGTGGGTAAATGTCTTTGCCCGTGTCGCCCCTTAGCTAAGATCTCCGAGATGGAGGAGGAGCAAGAGGACCCATACCTGAATGACCGCTGTCGAGGTGAGTCGCCGCCAGTTCCTCCCAGGGCCCATCTGGTGGTTAACGAGGCCGAGAGGAGTCGGGCTTCTCCCTGGGAGTGTGACTCAGGGTCCCTAGGGAGCTGCCCTTTGGCTGGGAGCCAACTGCAAGTCCCTCTGTCCTCAGGGCGCCACTGGACTCCTTGTCCCCACGCCCCTCCTCGCTGGGCCTGGTGGGCTCAGGGAAGGGGCCGTGTGTGATGCTCGTGTTCAGAATGCCCCCCGCCCAAGCGTCCACCGGAGCGTGACCCTGTTCTCAGGCTCTGAGCCATGAATACCAGCTTCCCCAAAAGCTGAGACCCCTCGGGGGTGGGGTGAGGGTTATGTGACTGTCTTGGAGCCCACCTGTGCCATTGGTCACGTCCATTTGCAAATTTAGAGGGAGTAGGGCCTCCTTGCAGGTTTGTTTTTCATAAGATAAACTCTGTTTCTCTTTCATGGAACATTCCAGCGTGTCTAGACTGGCAGGTCTGCACACAGGTTCATTCAGCAGCTTGCCCTGTGGTTGAGGTGTTAATTAGGGAGCCAGTTTAATCGCCAACGATGTCGTCTGTGTACAGTGACAGTCGACGCAGAGGCCTGGGAGAGGGGGCAGGGCAGAGAGCCCCAGAAACCCTGGAATCCTCTCCGAGGGGCGTGGGAGGGTCTTCCGGGGGGAGAGGATGACTGGTTTGTCGTGGCTGAGGGTGAGTTAGCCAGGAAGGTAACACCAAAAGGGAATTTGGGGCGTTGGGAGTGGAGACCCAGAGGGACGGAGGAGGAGGCTGGAGGTGTGGGCGCGGCCTGGCAGGCTCGGGCCCCCAGTCCGACCGTACCCCATAGGAGCTCTAGCCGGGAGAGGCCCATCCTGCTGACTGCCCTGCAGAAAGCATGCTCAGGGCTGCTCCTGGGGTCTCCGCGGGAAGTAGGGGTGCTGTGAAGGCCGCAGTGGGCTCTGAGCGGGGGGAGCCCGCCCTTCTCTGTCCGTCCGCCCTGAGGACGTTTCCTCGGCCTGGCCCAACGGAACTGGACAAACAAAAGATCTGTGGTCTGCACCGGGCCGCCGGCTCACGTGTGCCCTGATTGCAGGTGGCGGGCCCTGCAAACAGCAGTGCCGGGACACGGGCGAGGAGGTCGTCTGCTCGTGCTTCGTGGGCTACCAGCTGCTGCCGGACGGCGTCTCCTGCGAAGGTAAAGGTCACCGTGCTCCGGGGACAGCGGGACGGCCGGTGGCTGCGCTCAGGAGCTCTGCCTGCACTTGACATCCAGGCGGGGCCCCGTCATAGGTGAACGAGGGCCCAGGATCGGCTCTCTGGTGCACCCTGGAGTTTGCGCCACATGTTGTCATGAGACAAGGGCCGGGTTTGGGGTCTGACGGGGCTCTGCGTCCAGGACCTGCTGGGCCCCGGGCACGTCCCGGAGCCTCTCTGTGAGAGAGGGAGGTGGAGGAAGGGGATAGCCCCTTGTAGGGGTTGTAGGGGTCACGTGACTCCAGTCTACCTGGCACGTGCTTAGCGGGAGCCCAGAAGATCTGAAACTTAGTGGGGGAGAGAAACCGCCACTTTGATGCCGTGGCAAGTGCCCGGGTCTCACGGCCACGGCCACGGTGCGTGGGCACGTGCTGGGTGCGGGGAACCCATCCGCTCTGCCTGCTGGCACACTCCCTCTGGCAAAGCATTGTCCCTGCTGTGACTCTTGTGTCTGTCCCTCCTAGATACCAACGAATGCATCGCGGGCAGCCACAATTGTCGGCTTGGAGAGACCTGTATCAACACGGTGGGCTCTTTCCGCTGCCAGAGGGACAGCAGCTGCGGGACTGGCTATGAGCTCACGGAGCACAATGACTGCAAAGGTAAAACCCTCACCTCTCTGCGAGTGGGTGTGAGGTGGGAAGGGCGGCCTGGGCGCCACCGCGCCCCTTCGTGGGCCACCCGGGGCGCTGGCCAAAGCTTAGTGAAGAGTTAGCTCTTCTACCTGTATGATGAGTTAATGACAGTCAGGGGTGACTTGGGCTTTGTGAAAATGCTCAGAACGTGATCATTTCAAAACAAGGCCAGGGATGAATCTCGGGTGTTCACATGTGCTCGTTACCAAAAAAATTATATTTTGCACGACAGCTGCCTTCCATCTAATTCCAGGCTTCCTTGAAGTTCAAAGCCCCCATCCGCCACATAAAAACATGAATTTCTGGCTGCAGGCCTTCCCCCGCCAAGCCATAGATGTTATTTGGCAGAGAAGGCTTTGATGAGGATCTGTTAGAACATAGCTTTCTGCTGAGGGTTTCCAGCCCTTCAGATGACAAACCACTTGTGTAAAAATGTCGGTTGAATTATGAGGGTGGCTCAAAAGCCAGGCACGCCCTCCTGACGTCAGAGGGCTTTGGACGAGCTCGGCCCGCTCCACCCCTGCAGACTCGCTGGGTGGTTTGGACTTGAGAGCCCAGAGGCCTGGCCAACAGAGTGTACACTTTTGAACACTTGACAGCCATGAACTTCAAGGGAAGGGCAGCCAACACTGGCATTGTGACAGTCACCATTGTTAATATTTGTAAGATTGTGACAACTTCAGAATGAACGACTTTATAGAGACAGTGTTTATTGCCACAAAGATCATTGCTTTATGATCTCAACAAAATATGTGCTTAGTCTAAAATGAAAAGAAAAAAAAAAACCCAACAGCCACACATTGCCAGGAAAATGCCTGGTTATTTATTATATAACAGAAAGTTTGTCTCATAAGAGCCTTGGGGGGACTGTTTGGCTAACGCAGGCCCCTTTTTTGTACGTGACCTCCCTGTTGAAATGTTTTGGGTTATAGTCTGAGTAATGAGCATTTAAAATAAAAACTTTCTTGTGATGTTAAAGTGTTGTAAGATGCTTCTGGCAGGACTCTTGCTAACAATTTCCTTTTTTTATGATGTACCAGATATTGACGAATGTGAGAGTGGTATTCATAACTGCCTCCCCGATTTTATCTGTCAGAATACTCTGGGATCCTTTCGCTGCAGACCCAAGCTACAGTGCAAGAGCGGCTTTATACAAGATGCTCTAGGCAACTGTATTGGTAAGGTGCCGCCGCCAGGGCCGGTGGGGTCTGCCAGGTGGGGCACACGACCCAGCGATGGGCCCCTCTAGAATATGGGGGCGCTGCACAGTGTGTAGAACAGAGGTCGGCGAGCTGTGGGCCTGGTGGTCTCTGTTACATCTATTCACCTCTGCCGGTGTAGCCCGAGAGCAACCACAGATACATCAACCAGTGGTCAGGGCCGTGTCCCAATAAAACTTGATTTACCAAAGCTGTCTGCAGGCTGGGTTTGGCCTCGGGGCAATGGTTGAGCATCCCGAAAGAACTTGCGTTTTGGAGTCAGAGATACCTGGTTTTGAACTGAGTGACCTAATGAAATTGACTTATTTCCTCTGAGCCTCGAGTTCCTCCTCTATAAGAGGAGAATAATGATATCCGGCTTATGGGCTTGAGGTAAGGATTAAACAGGTGATTGTGAAGTGCCAGGAACATTAAAAATGATTTTAAAAAATAATATGTATCAGGAATCGAATTCATAGAGACAGAGTAAAAGGTGGGTGCCAGGGAGCAGTTAGTGTTGAAGGCACGGAGTTTCATTTGGGGAACATAAAAAAGTTCCGGGGATGGATGGTGGCGATGGTTGCACAGCAGTGTGAGTGTACTTAACGCCACTCAGTCTGTACACTTAAAAATGGTTAAAACGGTAAATTTTATGTTACGTCTATTTGACCACAATAAAAGAACGCTGCGTTGCTATCAGGAAGATCGACGTCAGATGAAACAGAGTCCCATGGGAACTTAGAAGAAATAGGAGGTCTGGGTACGACCGCTCAGCTTGGAGAGGCAGCGTGGGTGGGTCAGGGGCGAGGGAGCCGGGTGGCCGGTGGTGTCACCTGCTCTAGAAACAGCAGGCGACTCTCCTTTCTTCTCCAGTCGCCCAGGTTAACCACCGGGCTGGTCACAATTTGCATTTGGCATTTGAGCCCAGATCTGCTGGCCTGCCCTTGTTGTCCGCTCAGCAGAAACTTCTGGGTTAAGGTCAGAAAGACTTCTGAGCTGCAGATGCCAGAAATCACAACCCACCCTCCCTGTGGCTGCCCCAGTCTCCCCCACCCGTCAAAGGGAGCAAGGGGCCGCGAGTTGCTGCCTTATTTACGCCTCATCCACTCTCAGATAAATCTGTGTTGATCTTTGATTTGAAATCGGAGATCACCCCAAGATATTTAAAGACAAATAGAATAGCGCCCCCTTAGGCAGGGGCCTCCCCTGACCCCAACCCCAGTCCTAAAGCTCCCCTTTCGTCCTGTGGAGGAGGCATCTGAGCTGTGGGGGCCTCAGCTGGCCCCTCGCCAGCCTCCTGCCAGCTGGGCTTTCGTCACTCGGGGGCCAGTGAGCAGGAAGCCGCAGGCCGGCATGGGGGAGGGTCCTGCCCGCACTTGCCGTGCGAGGCGGGGGGCTCCACGGCGGAGGCCGGCATCTGCCGTGGGTGGAAACCCTGACTCATGGCAAAATCAGCCCAATTTCCAAAAAGCGGCAGCATTGGCACGTCCCGACTGAGCCCGGTTTTCCTTCCATGGGGTGCGGCACTGTCCGAGGGAGGCACGAGAGCAGTGGCAAGGGACAGTCCCCCTCAGCGTCCCGCCCTGGGAGCCCGGGCCTCAGCTGACCGCTCTGCTCAGTGGCGTCCTCATCTCAACACGAGGGGTGTCCTTTAGTGCGTACGGAACTCCTTTCATCCAAGTTCAAGATTCTTTTCAATTATTATTTTTTTTAATTTCGAAAGTTACATACACTTAAGTTACCAAAAAGCAAACGGAACCCAAGTGCAGAGAGGCGCTGGCCCCCGCCCGCCCCCGCCCGCGTGTCTGCACCTTCTCGGCTGCTGCTCCCTCGAGACTTCGTTTTTTTATGAAAACGGGGCCAGACGGTTCTGTCAGGTTTCGCCCCACACCTGACGATGCGTTTGCATATCGTTCTATGTCGGTACCTTCACGTCGTCTTTGTAAAAATGCATCGTCCAAAGCAACTCTTTCCGAGGAGAAACTGTGTCACGATAGCATGATCGTCGCAGGGTCATTTCAGGGAGAGGGCAGGTCCCCTCATGTGCAGGAGCCCGGTGTCTGCCGCTTGCATACCTCTGCCGACGGCACGCTCACTCCCCCAGTTCAGCCTGGTCAGTGGTGGGAGGCTCAGACCTCACGTGTAGCCAGAGCGTGCCTTCCTGGGGCCCCACGAGCCTGTCGGACCCCCCTCCCTGCCACGCGGCCGACAGCCCTGGAGCCGCAGAGCTCTGTCTCCCAGGGAGGGGGCCTCGTTCCTTATTGCAGAGCAGAGAATGTTCTTGACCTTGAGGTTCGGTGGCCGAGGCCCTTGAGACCCACGTCTCCGTCGGCTTTCTCTTTCTTTTCCTTGCAGTCCGCTCCCCGTGTCCACCGTCGCCCTTTCTGCCTAGAGAGGACGGGGGAATGGGCCGGTGCTGGCTTCCCGGGGACGGTCACAGGTCCTGGGGCAGTGAAGGGGTCCCGTGGTGTCACCCCCGCATGCCACAGGGTCCGCGTTGCGGCCATACACAATACATCAGAGCGGGCTGGGCTCCAGTCAGTGTTATTCACAAGAACAGGCCACGGGCTGCTGGGCTGGGTCGCGGCGCACTGCGGTTTGCCGACCCGCCTGACGTAGGGCCCTCGACCTGCGGGGAGGCAGGAGCCCCCGGTGCTACGCCCGTGTGGGCCACAACTCCAGCCTCATGCTGGGGAGTTTCCTGTTTATGAAACGCAGACAGTAATCTTAGCCCAGCTGCAGAGGTCAAGGGCAGCGATGGACGTAAAAGGCTTTGTAAACTGTAAAGTTCGAGGCTGGTGTAAGAAGCCCGGCTGTCATCAGGGGAGGGAGTCGGGCCGGCTCGTCTGTCAGGAGGGTGGGCTTGGCTGGGACGGGAGGAGAACAAGCTGATCCCTCTTTTTGCCTTCAGCTCAGGGGTCCTCTACCGTCACTCTCCTCTTTGCTCCCCGCCCCCCAAATGCTTTGTAAGTGCCTGAATAGGTGACTCTTAAAAGTGTGGGCCCCTTTAGACGTCTCCCCCAGGAGGAAGTTCAGTCTTTGAGTTTGGGCACTGATTTGAGCGTGAGGAGTGAGCAGATGTGTAACCTTCTTCTTGTTCATTGAGTGTCCCCCACTTGCTGGGCGTGTGTTCATCACAAGTGAACGTCCCACGGTCCCCGTGTCGGGGGCGTGTCCAGTCAGGCGGGGAGACCACTGTGCTGTGAACTTGGAGCCAGCGGCCCTTCCTGCTGGACCCGAGTCAGCACAGGCCCCGAGGAGCCCAGATGGGGGTGGGCAGACAAGGGAGATGGCTTCCTAGGCAGGGACCGTGTGGATAAAGGCACAGAGGGGGGACCTGAGTGGCCTGTCCAGGAGCTGTAGGTGTGTAGTCAGGGCTGGAGACTGGGCCGTGGGAGGGGCTGGCCAGAGTGAGGCCAGGGGCCGGGTGGGGCCAGGCCCGTCACCGAGGAGCTCAGAACCTCGCCAGGGCAGTCGTGCTGGCAGCGAGGAGACAGCCACGTCTGTCCCCCTTAGCCTCACGCCCTGCTCAGGGACGACGCACCACATACTGTGTGACGCGCGTGAGCACAGCTGGCACCAAGTCACCATGCCCAGCGTGTGGGATTCAGAAGGGACTTGGTGGTGGCAGCACCTGAAGGCCAGGCAGGCGGCTTCAAACCCAGTGCAAGATGGAGGCATCGAAGGTTTTGGGGGCCAGAAGAGGGTCAGGAGGGCTCGCGTTTAAGGTGGTGTGCGCTGGTGAAGTCTAGGAGCCAGGCAGGAGGCCGCTGCCTGGTCCAGGGCCTCGTCACACCCGTCTGGTTTTGTGAAGAGGGCAGAAGAGAAGTGGGGACCCTCTGGAGCCCCGGTCATCGGGGGTGGGGAAGCCTTCCGCATTTAACCACGTGTCCTCTGTCTTTCCCGCTGTAGATATCAATGAGTGTCTAAGCATCAGCCCCACGTGCCCCGTGGGGCACACGTGCATCAACACGGAGGGCTCCTACACGTGCCAGAAGAACGTGCCCAACTGCGGCCGCGGCTACCATCTCAACGACGAGGGAACTCGCTGTGTCGGTGGGTGTTAAAAAGGAAAACCACCCGAAGGGGACCTCCCTCTTCGCTCCTAGCACGACCCTCCCTTCTCCGGAAGGAGAGAGGGGATCCCCAGAGCGAGGCCGTTTCCACCTGTCCATCTGTCCGTCTGTCCCATGGCTGGTCCCCATGCATGGGCCTTTATCGTCTTGCCTGGACCATTGCAGTAAAGCCCAACCCGCCCGCTGCCTCCGGCCTTGTCCCCTCCGCTCTGCCCAGGCGTCCTGAGCCAAAAGCTCGCTCGTCCCTCCATGCTCACAGCCCCCCTCGGTGACATCAGAGGACAGATGCAATTCAGTCATCCTGAGCTGGCCCCAACGCCACACACCTTCTAATCCAGATGAAATGGGGCGCGCTGCCCCCCGCGGAAGCCCCGCCCGTTCCTCTGGGTTTTCGCTCCTGCTGCTCCCGCTGCCCACCCGCTCTCACTCTCCCTTGGGGCCAGGGCGGAGGCTTTTGCACCCAGCCTGCCGAGACCCCTGCCGGCCGCAAGGGGCCTTCCTCCCCACCTCCCCCGGTCACTCGCCGGGCACTTCCTGCCTTAACTAAGGTCACTGGCTGCCGGCCAGAGCGGGAGTCCCCTGAGGGAAGGGGCTGCCCCCGGGCCAGCTGTCTCCCCACAGTGGGTGTGCCATGGAGTCGACTCGAAGAATAAACGACGCTGCTTTGTCAGTATACGTTTTAGTTTGCTCGGTCCTCTAGGAAAAAACACACACACATGCACGCTAAAGTTTTTTTTTTTGGTTTTATGTTTTCAGCGAGGCAACCCTTGGTTGGCCTCACAGATTGCAAGGACCTTATCAACTTAAAATCCCTTATTTTTTATTTTTTACACCTACAGCACCTGGTCTTCCTAGGTGGTCTCCCATCCGAGTAGTCACCAGGCCCGACCCTGCTTAGCGTCCGAGATCAGACGGGCTTGTTCAGGGTGGCGTGGCTGTAGACACACTAAACGTTTTGCCCTGTCTTTCTTTCCTTTTTGCAAGATGTGGATGAGTGTTCACCGCCCTCTGAGCCCTGTGGGTCTGGCCACCTCTGTGTGAACTCCCCTGGAAGTTTCCGCTGTGAGTGCAAGGCTGGCTACTATTTCGACGGCATCAGCAGGACGTGTGTGGGTATGTGGCTGTCCCCATAGGCCTTGGGGGGCCCAGCCGGGTAGCACCAAAGAGAAAACCAGCCTGTTGCATCCGAAGCGACCCTGACCTGCCCCTCACTTCAGAAAACCCTGCGTGCAGGCAGACCCAGAGCACGTCCTGGTTCCACTCTGCTGCCGGCCAGGCCGTGGGCTAGTGTCCCCTGCACCCCCACCCCCATACGGCAGGCACTCTGCTTGACCGAAGGCCTCCAAGTGTTTATGGGGCTCCAGCCCACTCTACAAATGCCCCAAAGATGAGCGATCCCCAGAGCTGGGCGCGTAGCCCAGGGCAGCGAGAACCAAAGACGGGGCCAGGCTCTGCGGGCCCAGTGGCCGTCCCCGAACTAGGCTGGCACCTGCCCCTGCCCCTGCCCCGCCCATCCCATGGACCCTCCCTGGGACCTGAGGTGGAGAGCTTGGAGAGTGGCACATGCACAGATGTGCCCTCGAGGAAGGAGCACGAGGCTGGCTCAGTGACTTGCCTTGTTCTGGGGACAAGTCCCTTTGCTGCTCAGCTCTGAGAACTGAGGCTGTGGGACATGCGGGGGGCAGGCAGCGGAGTGGTGCCTGGGGGGAGGACGGCGCCCCTGAACCCCACTCGCCCCCCGCTGTGTTTCAGATGTCAACGAGTGCCGCCGCTACCCCGGGCGCCTCTGCGGCCACAAGTGCGAGAACACGCCCGGCTCCTACTTCTGTAGCTGCGCCGCCGGCTTCCGGCTCTCGGCCGACAGCCGGTCCTGTGAGGGTGAGTGGCCGGTGGCAGGGCAGCCTGTTGGGGACCGACCCACGTTCGTTCCCCAGGCGCATGTCAAATGACGTTGGTGGGGGACGTGCCTGTGAAAGGCTGCGTGTCAGAGATGGCGGCTCCCCGGTTTCTCCTGGGTCCTCGGGGGCCCGATGACACCTGCCCGTCCTGGCGGCTGAAGGAGCCGCATGGGATCATGGTTGAGAGTGAGGTCTGGAGATCTCAGACCCAGCACTCAGTCCCGTGACCTTGGAGATCGGCTGGCCTCACCTGCCCCGGTGGCCTCACAGAGGAAATGGGGTTCAGACAGATTTTATTTAGGCTACTACAGTATGGGAGAGAGACTCCCCAGTGTAAATTCATCTCAGCTCCACCAAGACAAAAGGAGGGGGGCTTTTTAAAATTCTGGGGTGTGCTCAGGAAAAGCACCGATGGATGTTAAGGGATGGTCCGTGTGAGTCAGCCAGCTGTGTCTGCTAACTGGCTCCCACCTTCCCCAGAGCCTGGGAGGTGGGGGGCCTGCCCTTCTCGATGAGATGATTACATTTCAAAAGCATGTTTCCTGGTTCTTGAGAGAGATATCCCTGGGCTCAAGAAGGTGCATCTCAAAGGGACAAAGACAGGATTCACATTTGCAAGTTTTCTAAAGGAAATGCTTCAAATTACAAGAGAAGCCAGGGCCTATAGTCACGTGGGAGCTGGAAGGCATAGGAAGTTCTTTTGGCAGAGTTGCGTGTTCTCAGGGCAGTATTTTAAGGGGTCTGGGTCCTCGCCCTAAGGACGTGGCCCTGAGCAGAAAAAGGCTCTTCATGTGCAGGGTGGGGGTTGGATGAAGTCACAGGTGCTGAAAGTCTCGGGTTCTCAGATGAGATAGACTGAGACGAGGTGAGCAATGTATTCAGCACAGGGTTTGGCACATAGTAGGTGCTCAGCGGATGTCATGTCTCCTATGGGGTTAGGTTCCGAGGTCAGCAGAAACTGAGAGCTTAGACAGCCCTTGGCGATTCCTGACGTCGCCCATCAAGCCCTGTTCTGTGCCGTGCGGTGCTCGGGGTGGCTGATGGAGCCAGACTCAGGATGGGCAGGTCATCAAATTCCGCGTCAGGAAGGCTGGGGTCACAAAAGTCCTGTCTGCCATGTACAGTGTGCATGATACTCAGACTGGATGGTGGACAGCGTAACGGGCTCCTGGGCACTAGGCTTCTCCTGGGATGCTGGGATTTGTCCCCAAGAAGCAGACCCAACACATATACATCAGCAAGGAACAAGATTCACGTGTTGGGGTTCCTCAGGCCTGGGTTCAAGTTCCAGCAGTCATTTTTATGGCCTTGAAGAAGTAACTCAACGTTTCTGGGCCTTGGTGTCCTTATTTGTAAAATGGGGACATTAAGACCCACCTCGTAGAGGGTCATGAGGATGAGATCAGATGAAGCAGGTGAAGAGCTTATCACATGCCCAGTGTGAGGTGGAGTGCTGGCCAGACAGAGACCCGTTGGCTGGTGTCACTGTTGTTATTATTCATGGCCCGCGCTGTTCCCGGCCACCACTGAGTGACTGAGAGGTAGGCATCATATCTGCGTTAGTGGGCAACGTTGTGGAAGCAAAGCCAGGGCCTGTCCAGCCTTGCCCTGTTACTCCTCCAAGCATTTACTAAGCACCCCGCGCCCAAGCGTAGCAAGAACATGGTTCCTGCCCTCAGGGAGTGTCGCTGGGATGTGGGCAGAGGTAAGAGGTGATCAGGGGCAGCCTGGCCGGGCGTGCGGGGGCTGCAGGGATGAACGTGAGGTGAGGAGCTGATGGATGTTCTCTCCCGCTCACCCCGCCTGCCCCGCTAAGAATTAGCGGAGAAGAAATGTGAGGAAAGACTTCTAGGCCAGAGACTAGAAAACTTTTTTTCTAAAAGCCACATGGCAGGTATTTTGGGCTTCGCCAGCCGCAGATTTTTATAACCACTCGACTCTGCTATTGTAGGGCACAAGCAGCTACAGACCCAGGTGAATGCATGAGCGTGGCCATGTGCCAATAAAGCTTTATTTACAAAAATAAGTAGTGGGCTGGATGTGTGCCGATCCCTGCTGTCCAGGGAACAGATGCACAAGAGCCCAGCATTGCGATGCCCGTTGGGTCCCGAGCATTGGCCTAGTTGGTATCGGCGTGTCCGCTGGGTCTCTCAGGGCCTCCCTCATCTGCAGGGGACGTGATCGGATTCCCATTTGAGAACTAGAACTAACTCCGGTAGCCCGATAGTGGCCGGTTTGCAAGGAACCGAGGCTGGAGGCCATCACCGTCGTCCTCATGGGACATGGCAAGGCTTGAAGCGGGCAGCGGCAGGGATGGAGAGAGTCCAGGTCCATCGGCCATGGGGGGCTGGTGGCGGGGGGCCTCTCTCCCTCGGGGCAACCGGCCCTGCGCTCTGGGACTCCACCTCTCCGTGTGTGTTAACTTGAGGGAATTGTCGTGTTCGTGACGCTGCTGGGGATGTGGGACTCGGCTCTGAGCCGTGACCCCCGGGGACTCTGTCTTTCAGACGTGAATGAGTGTGACAGCAGCCCCTGTAGCCAGGAGTGCGCCAACGTCTATGGCTCCTACCAGTGCTACTGCCGCCGAGGCTACCAGCTCAGCGACGTGGACGGGGTCACCTGCGAAGGTGAGGGGACAGCACCCTGCACCCCTTCTACTTCACGCCCTTCCAGGCTGGAGGGTGGTTTGTGTTTTTCTTCTGAGATTCATTTTTGTACACCGAACCCACCATTGAGAATGAGGTTCAAAAAGGGTCAAAGCCACTCACCAGGTTTTTCTTTGATAAACACAGCAGTGGCGGTCACTGTATGTGCTGGGACCCTGAGCAGGGCTTGGCGGTGGTTGGTGTGTGCCCCAGGGGTGGGAGGGGCCTCCAGGGCCACCCACATCGCAGACTCGCAGCCTCTGGCCCTTGGAAAGCCCTCACTGGCCCAGGCACGGGGTTTCACCCCACTCACCAGGTTGTCGGAAGATGAAGCCAGGTGGCAGCTCAGAAGTGCTTCGTACAGCGTCTGGCACAGCCAGGTGCTTAAACAGCAACTGTTAAGATTATTGCTCTTTGCACGTGAGGGCTGTTTTTCATTCACGCAGTTGTAATAACGAGCACTGGGGCTGTGCTCGTAGCCGTGGGCGCCTGTTCTGTGTGTCATTCTGAAGCCCTCGGCCTGTCCCCTCTGCTCAGCTCCCCGTTCCGCCTCCTTCCCCCACACATGCACACCTCACCCTGTGAACGTGCTGCGTGGCCTTAGGCTAGGCCCTCCCTCTCTGGGCCTCAGGTTCCCCTTTCGACATGGTGGTCTCTGAGGTGGCCCCAGCCCCAGCACTTTGAGGCCCCCCGTGCCCAGCTGGCCCTGTGTGGCTGCCCTCCCAGGCCCTAGCCCTGCCCACTGGGCGCCATGGCCCGGCCGGGTCCGCGCGGGATGCTGAGGGTGGACTTTGTTGTCACAGACATCGACGAGTGCGCCCTGCCCACCGGGGGCCACATCTGCTCCTACCGCTGCATCAACGTCCCTGGAAGCTTCCAGTGCAGCTGCCCCTCATCCGGATACAGGCTGGCCCCCAACGGCCGCAACTGCCAAGGTGAGCGTGGCGGGGCTCCCCGGGTCGCTCAGGCCGTGCTTGGGGCTCTGCAGTGTTGGGGGCTGAGGCCAGGCAGCCCCCCAGCAGGGGGGATGTGCTTCCTGGACCCTGGGCCCGCACCCCAGGCAGGGCGCATTTGGGAGGGGGAGGGGAGGCCTCTGCGTCTGAGGTGTGTCCTGGGGTCCACGCATACCCTGCCCTCCCACACCTGCCCCGCCCCCAGCACCCCATCCTCAGGGAGTTCCGAGCCCTCTCATCTGTCCCTCGGCGTGCCTGAGGGGGGCTGGAACAGGGCCTGGCAGCCTTTAGGAAGATGCCCACCAAGAAGGAAACAAAGTCTATGCCCCACAGACCGCATTCCACAGCATAGTGCTACTTGTTCAGTCTTTCACTCAGTCACTCAGCAAACCCTTGCTGTGGGCCAGGCCCTGCCAGGTGTTAAGGGCAAACAGTGAGCAGAAGGTGGACGCCTCTGTGCCAAGGTGCTGATCCCTGCCCAGGCACAGGGAGGGCGTGGTCTGGTGTGTGACAACCTGGCGGGGGGGTGTCTCTATCTGTGGACACTATGGCTGTGAGGGTCTCACTGGGGCCAGGAGTAGGCCCTGGCATGGGCTAAATGAGGGGGCCACTCGCCCCCCATATCTAGGCTGTTGCGTCCCGTGACCGTGCGTTTGGTGACTGCAAGGGGTGCCGGCTGGACATTTGGGAGTGAGTGGTGGCATTGTTCCCTCACCTCCAGGAACAGCCCCGCGAGCTGAATCTCAGAGGTCAGCCTGTCCAGCCCCTGCCTTGTGGGCCCCCACACGGGGCTGGCGACCCAGAGGCTCCAGAGTCCTCGGGTTCTGCAGATGTCATTTCTGGTCCTGAAGAAAGTGACTTTGGTCTGAGGTGGCAGCCGCAGCGTTCCCTGGGAGCGACCTGCCCAGCAGCTCAGAACTCTGGGTGCAAGTTGCTGTTTTCACCTTTCTCACGGAGCAGAGGACTTGCCTGCTTCTGGCCTGGCCCCTCACTGCTCCCTGGGGTCCTGCCAGACGTGGCAAAACACATTCCTCAGCTGGGCCTCGGAGATCAGGAGCGTTGTTTTGGCTCCGAGGTCAGGCATGTGGCACTTCTCCACAGATGCCTCCTGGCTCGGGGACTTCCCTCTGAACCCCATTTAGCTGCTCCAGAGGGTTGTGGGAGGCAGATGGCTCCCCATGTTCAGGGTCCAGCCCCAGACACAGGGCACGACCTAGAATCTCATTAAACTTGTTTCTTCATCTGTCACATGGGGCTCGTAGCTTCCTCCCTGTCCCTACTTGGATGTCATGAGCCATACGCGAGGTGAGGGCGACGAACCTCAAGAGCTGTGGCGAGGTGCTGGCTGGTTAGAGCATGGACTTGGGTGCCAGCCTCCCAGGGTTCAAAGCTTGGTTCCGCCACTTGCAAAATGCGTGGCCATAGACATGTCACCGAAGCTCTGTAGCGCCTCTCTAAAACAGTACTGGTCTCACCGAACTGTTAGGGGAATTAAGAGGCTCATTTGACACCCTTCCAGGGCCATCAGAGCGGTTCGTCATCGTGGCCACGCTCATTGCGAGACTGTGAATAATAAGTGAGCACTTACACTCTCTGAGTGTAAACGTCCTAGAAATGAAACAGCTGGCACAGGGCGCGGTTCCAGGGAGCAGCCACGGAGGGCAGGGATGGCCGCTGCCCACCCCGCCCCTGGCCGGCGGGAGGCCTGAGCACCCCGTCCGCGGGCGAGGTCTGCTCGGGTGGCCTCGGCCTTCACCGTGCTGCCTCGGGGTCTCTCGCAGACATCGACGAGTGCGTGACCGGCACCCACAACTGCTCCACCAACGAGACCTGCTTCAACGTCCAGGGCGGCTTCCGCTGCCTGGCCTTCGAGTGCCCAGAGAACTACCGCCGCTCCGCAGACACGTAAGTCCCTCGGCCCGCGCCCGTCTGTCTGCGTCGACCCCCCTGGGGGCCCACGGAGGTCTCAGAACCTCGAGGCCCCTGAACGCCAGCAAGAGTGGTCTTAGAAACCGAGGAGGTGACTTGAGGCCGACGGTCAGCGCGCCTCCTCTCAGACCAGCCTGTGCCTGGGGCCCGGCGGGAACGCCAGGCTTCTGGTTCCCCAGTGTGGACACAGATGTCAGGTGTGCTCTGACTCGGGTGACAGTAGTGAGGACTCCAGGGGCCGATGTGACCCGTTGGGGTGTCGTTATTTGGTGAACCCACCTAAAAGCCAGGTTCTGTCTAGCCTAGTGACTGTAGAAAAGCAGGGAAGATTCCATGTCCTCAGTTTGAAGCCGTGTGTCCACACATCACCGTGAGCTCCCCCACTCCCAGGCCACCAGGATATCTGCTGGGGTGTCGAGGACCCGCCTTCCCCAGGGAGCAATGAGGACCCTTGGGTCTCACCACAACGTCCCACCAAGCCTCATTTGGCACCACTGTCAGTCACTTGAAGAAAAGCCCCATGGTGGGGGCTAGTCGGAGCCATGGACACCTGACCCCTCCCTCTGAATAACCCCTGGAAATTCTGAAAGCTAGCACACAGCCAGGCTGACCGTGTGACTCGGCCTTGACCTTGAGTCTGCTCCTCCCGTCAGGGGGTCGGCACCTCCTTGGACAGTGCACCGGGCCCCATACTCTTGCTCATCCCAGGGGCTCTGGCTCCTGGTTCTGGCCTGGCCACCAGCTTGTCGAACCCCGGAGCGGGGGATGCTCAGACGTCCTTGGTCTCCCGGCAGCCCTTCGTGTTCCTCCCAGCATCGGGGGCGCCCACCCGCCAGCCTTGCCACCTCCCCCAGGCCTGCTCTGTTCCCCAGGATGCGTCTTGTCCGCTCGGAAACCCAGCAGCTCGCTTCCTTCGTGGGCCCCGCTTAAGGAACAGACACTCCAGAACTGGGCTTGTGAGTCTGCAGAGCTCGAAAGAGCTTGTGGTTACACACAGTGGCCCAGTGGGCACTAATTGCATTCCTGTGAGCCATTAAGAGAGTTCCGTGTCCTCAATTTGAGGCTGTGCTGGCATTTGTCGTTGTAAGCCCCCTCGCTCCCAGAGCTTTGTCCGTGTCTGGGTTTGAGGATTCTGGAAGACTGGCTGCTTGCTGTCGACCTCTAACTCACACACAGCCACGGAAGCAGAAGGGAGGAGGCCGCCTCGCGCTGGCCTTCACGCCTGCTAAGCCCCAGGGTGCGGGCGGCTGGAATCCGCAGATCACCTTCCCCGACCCCCTCGTGCTGGCGCAAGCTCGGGAAGCCTGTGCCGCCCTCAGTGCGGGAGACACTCCCTCGGGGACCGTTCACTGAGGGCCCGCTGTGTGCAGGCACCGGCCTGCTAGGAATGCCTGCAAACAGCGGCAGTGGCCACAGGGTGTAGGGGTGCTGAGACTGAGGAGGCCCCCACGTGGCTGGGATGGGGCGGGAGAGGGTGCCTGGTTAGGCAGAGAGGGAGGGAGTGGTAGGCTGGTTAGGGCAGGGCGTGCACACACATTAAATGGGAAGGAAGGAGTTCCCAGCCATGAAGTGGGGTGTTTAGCGGGGAACAGCGTAGCACTCGCTAAGGGGCTGATGCTCCAAAGCTGGTCTGTTCCCATGGACTTATCAGCCTGTCCTTCGGGGCTGATGAAGAGGGGGTTCATCGTTCTTCGTAAATAAAGGCAGGAAGTGGGTGCCCACCGTGGTAAAGGCCAAAAGGGGAGCACGAGGCTCCAGGTGGCCCCTCCAGGGAGGATGGCTGCTGCGTTAAGGCCCTTTCCTGCTCGCTAGTGCCACCCAGTGGCCTGAGCACAGGCTGGATGGAAAATGGAGCTGGGAGGGACGTGAACCCTGCTCTGAGGGGTCCTCACCTGAGGTGGGCCAGGCGAGTCCCCCACCTCCCCATGACTGTTCTCGCCTCCTGGGGAAGCTGAGGTGTTCTGGAAAGATCCTTGCTATGGAGTCAGACCCACTTGGGTTTGCCTCCCAGCTCAGTCCATTCCAGGTCCCTTGACCTTGACCGTGAGCAGATCCCATGAGCGTCTCAGAGCCTCCATGTCCTCAGCTGTACAGGGGGTGAGCATGTCGTCCTGCGGGTTCCTGTAGAGTGACCTGTGATTGTGGGGCAGAGCCTGCTCCATTAAGTTCGCTCCGGATTCAGCTCTGGTGGGGCGCAGATGGGCACCCCAAGGCATATTTTACTGCCAGTACTATGGCTCTCTCGTTCCTCTGTGCCATGACCTCGGGCCAGTCTCTTGGTCGCCCGGGAGCGCTTTCTGCATCTGTAGCACCTGCTTGGCAAGGCCTTACTAGTGACGGTTAGCAGTGCTAGGTTCCGGGCACCCAGCCCGGTGCCAGCACTGGTACTCAGGAAACGGTGGTGAGGTGGGTGCTGATAAGCCATCCTGTGCCCTTCCCCAGAACACAGCAGATCAGACCGCGGAGCTTCTTCAGGGCGACTCTGTGGCTCCCGCTCCGTTGCCTGCTGGCTGTGACCATGTGAATGGCTGAGTCCCTCGGCCTCAGATGAGAAAATGAGACAGGGCTCCTGAAGGGCTGCGTGGTCACGGGGCCACCACTGCTGCACGCAGGAGCCAGTGTGGTCACAGTTTTCCCCTCTTTTGGTCCCCGGTGAGGAGTCACAGGAGCCCAGGTCGAGGTTAGGAAGAGCGGGCCGGGCCCGGAATCCCACATTGGGAGCATCCCAGTCGGGGGCGTAACCGTGGGACCAGGAAGCACCCCGAGCATAGTGTGAGCGTCATGCTACGTCACTGACAAGTCACGTAACCGACCCTGGCAGGAGGCAGGCCAGAGCTTGAGGGGAGGGGCCGACCTTCTCAGCACCGCTAAGTCCTCGGACTGGAATTTTCTGTTGTACAGCCCACTTTCTTCCTCCTCAAAAAGTCTCTTAAAGAACTTATTACATGACGTTCAGAAATCAATTTGTAAAATCCAAAAGAGCCGTATGAGGACGGACCTGGCAGCCAGCACTTCTGTGGTTAACATCCTACAGGAGCTGCTTGTTCAGGGAGCCCAGCAGGTCCTCTCTCGCCCTCTGGGCTTCAGCCTGGCTCTCTCCACAGTCCCCTTCTGGGCAGTGGCCCGAGGTAACTGGAGCATGACCCAGCAGGCCGGGCCGTAAACCACAGGGCTGGGCCTCCAAGACCAACCAGGCTGTTAAGATCCTGACCACACAAGTCTCTCCTGCCCGCAGGGAGAACATTCGAAGTGTCTCTGAGCCTGTGACGGGACTGAAAACATTTTCTCTCTCTCCTCAGCGGGCCAGCCCTGAGGCTTGTGGTCTTGGAAGCCAGAGTGAGGCCGGCGGCCTCGGTTGGCCCAGCTCTCGGCCGAGGGTATAATGCGGGTGGACAGAGCGGGCGGAGCTCTGCCCTGGCTGGTTCCTGGGGCTTGTCTCGAGAATGACAAAGAGTGTGACAGCCTGGGGGTGGCCCCAATGGCTTTGTATCCCAGGAGAAGGGACTGGGCCTTGAGGACTTTTTCCTTTGGTATACGGTGGCTTTCAGTAATTTCACTTTCATGGAATTTGGGGTGTTCTAATCAAATATGTTGAACTGAAAAGCTGGGGCGCATCTCTCTTTTGTGTGCGATGAGTCGGAACCGAGGCCTGCGGCCCCGGGGGCCTGGCCCTCCCCCGCTCCGTGGTAGACGTGGCGATGACAGCCCTTCCTTGACCTAGACGACACTGGCTAACGGAGAGTTTTGGGCTGTTCCCGGTCTGACAGTTTGCCAGATACAATAATTACGTTTTCTGGGATGTTTCAAGAGGTTTGAGGTAGAGCAGCGTAGGGACAGCTGACCCGGAAAACCAGGGCCGAATTTATTTGCGTTCACTGAACACACAGTAGGCGTTGAGCCCGTGCGGGAACTGGACTGAAGCAAAGAGCCACAGCCCTTCCCTTGGGAAGCGAGGCTCTAGGAGGGGCCAGGCCCGGAAACGCCTAGTGCGAGGAAGGGCGTAGGGTGCCCTGGTTACGGACTCCGTGTGGCCCGGGGTGGGGGCCATCAGGAGGAAGGAACGTCCGGCTCCCTTGCGTGAGTGGCCGCGGGAGCCACACCAGAACGTCACGCACACCTTACGGTCCCTGCTTCCATGTGGCAAACAAAACTCTGTGCTTGGACAGGGAACAGCCACACTCAGTGAGAAAGCGCAACTCACATAAAGGAGACTCTAGCGCCACCTGCTGGCCAGGTCTACCAGACCCTTCCTGAAGCGCTGTGCGTGTGTGTGTGTGTGTGTGTGTGTGACCCACTTAGCCTCTGCCACTTACTACAGACTGGAGTCGCGGACTCACTCAGCTCCGCTGTTCCCCTCAGTAGAGTGAGGAGACCGATGCGGGCCCGCATGCTGCCGGGCACCGTCCCTCAGGGTCTCCCAGTCACCCGGAGCACCCCCCTTTGGCCTGGACCTAGGTGTCTCAGGTGTCTCGGGTTGGGCTGCCCCTCAGTGGCACCTGTGCCCACCTTTCCTGCCTCTCCCCTCTGCCTTCGGGCCCCTCCCATGCACACCTGCCCTTGTCAGCATTCCTGATCCTCGTACACCTTTAGTACCGTGGAGCTCCTCCCCAGGGCTGCCTTGTCCCAGAGCTCAGAGTGGTAAATGGTCAAGTAACCGAAAGGATCACTGTCCATCCTGATAAAGAGCCTGGAAACAGGGAGTAAAAAGGGACCACACTCCCAATCAGTGCCAAGTGTAAAATAAGCCCAAGTCACGCAGCACGAGGCGTGGAAACTTAAAAAGCCAAAGGGAGACGTGATGGAAGACGGGGACAGTGGATGCAGACACAGGCAAGGTGGCGGAACTGCCCTGGGCTCTGCCAAGTCCCACGGGCCTCTGCACCCTGACCCTCCTTCTGAAGGCAGTTGTCTTCATAGTGTGATGGGCCTGAAGTTCGGGTGGCAGAAGATAGTCTCTGTCCCCATCCTCTCACAGGACGTTTGAAACTGTCTCCATCACTGGAAGTTAGGAGCTTTCACCATTCTATCACAGAAAGTTAGAGGCTGACTCCACCCTTTCACAGGAAGTTAGCACCTGTCTCTATGCTGTCACAGGAAGTTAGAATCTGTCTCTGTGCTGTCACAGGAAGTTAGAGCTTGTCTCCATCTTGTCACAGGAAGTTAGAACCTGTCTCCATCCTGTCGCAGGAAGTTAGAACCTGTCTCCATATTAACACAGGAAGTTAGAAGTTGCCCCCATCTCCATTCCAAGCCCTGGCTGGTCCTGTGGACACAGATAGGGACCTGGGCCTGGAGCACAAGGCCTCGTGAGGGGGACCGGGGAATAGACCTCTGCCCGAGCACAAATCTGGCTTCCTCACTCTGCGACCTTGGGGAGGCCACTGACTCAGCCTCGGTTTCCTCATCTGAAAAACGGCACTCCGGCCACCCTCAGTGCAGTCGCCATGGTCACACTAGAGAGTGCGTGATGCTGGATGGCCATGGACTTGGTAAATGGCAGCAGCTAGTGGTGGAGACATCACTTCCGGGGTGGTCCCAGGCCAGGAGCCTGGATGACACCCAGAGGGCAGGGTGTGCCTGGTGAGTGCGGCCCGGGGTGGGGCCCTTGACCCCAGCCACCCAGCGCCCCCTGAGGGTGTTGGAAGAGGCTAGTGCCCGAGCCCGCGGCCCGGAGGTCCACGGCACCTCCCACAGGTGAGTGAGGGGCGCTCTTCCCGTGGACTGGCCTGGCCAGAGGGGCGGCGGGAGGCCTGCTCCGCGAGCCCCCGCTTCCCCCGCGCTCTGTTGTTTCTCCGCTTGCTGGATTTGCCCTGACCCTCTTCTCGTCTCTCTGTCCACTCTTGCAGCCGCTGTGAGCGCTTGCCTTGCCATGAGAATCAGGAGTGCCGCTCGCTGCCTCTGAGAATAACCTACTACCACCTCTCTTTCCCCACCAACATCCAAGTGCCCGCGGTGGTTTTCCGCATGGGCCCCTCCAGTTCCGTCCCCGGGGACAGCATGAAGCTGGCCATCACCGGCGGCAATGAGGAGGGCTTTTTCAGCACCCGGAAGGTGAACCACCACAGCGGGGTGGTGGCCCTCACCAAGCCCGTCCCTGAGCCCAGGGACTTGCTCCTGACTGTCAAGATGGACCTGTATCGCCATGGCACCGTCAGCTCCTTTGTGGCCAAGCTTTTCATCTTTGTGTCCGCAGAGCTCTGAGCACTCGCTTTGGGCCGCGGGGGCTCCGTCCTGTTGCTTTCTTAACCCTCTCGCCGGGATTTTAATAAAGTTTAGCAGGCGATTCGTACCCATGCTCCTGTGCCTTGGTTTTGTTTGGCGTGGTTGGGAGTCTCTGCTGCTTTTCACCCTGGGGCGAGCTGCACCGGCCACTGCCTGGTGCCCCCGGGGAGGTGACCGAGGGGCCTTTTCCATAAGAGGGCACGTGCCTGGGGGTGTCTGTCGATGGAGGTCCCTGTGCGTACCGCCGGGAGCTCAGCAAAGGGAGCACGAGGCCTGGCTGGACCATTTCCCACGAATTCTCTCTCAGAGATGAGTGAGCTCTGTCCCCTCTCCTCCTGTCAGTGTGGAAACCGGGGGCCCAGAGAAGAGGAGGGGCTTGGCCGAGGGAACGTGGCCTGTTTGTGGTGGAGCCAGGCTTCTGGCCCGGCCTGGTTTCCTCGTTGTATCACTTGGAGCTGAGCACGTAACGAAGGCAAAGGAAAGCTCCATCCAGGGATTCGAGCCTCCCTTTTCTGTTCGTCTTGACGAGGAGCCTGACCTTGTGGTGGGAAAGCGCTGGACACCGTCACAGCAGCACGGAGGCAGCTTTTGCCTTAGCAAGGTCAGTGAACCCACTGAGGTTGCCAGCCCCGCGCCAGGAGGAGGCAAAGCACAGCACAGCGTGCTGCTCGTGGGAACCAGTGAGTGTCCTCAGGTCCGTGTACGCTGCCTCCAGTGAGGCAGGTGTATCGTCCTCACAGAGAGGGTGCGTGATTTGTCCAAGATCACGCAGCTGCTGTTTGACCTTCGTTTTGCTGACTCCACAGCTCAGACTTGTTCCGGTCCGTCACAGTACCTCCATTGTGGGCTTTGACCCACCTGCCTCTCTCCATCGCCACCATGATTCCAGCCAGGCCACTGTCACAAGTCCCCAACGTGCCTTTCGAGGCCCTGTGCATCTCCGGCCTGATGCCATGTTGTTCTCTCTCGCTCACCTCTCGGGCCACACTGACGAGCTCTTCGCTGCCTTGTGCCCTTGGTACATGGCTTTGCACCCTTGGCCTGAATGTTGGTTAAACTTTAGCTTCAGTGTCCTTTTCCCAGCGGGGCCCTCTGTGACACACCGTCATTCTTTCTCACGGTACTTCCTTCGTGGTGCTTATCACGCTTTGTGGTTCCCATTTACTTGTGTTTCTCACTTGTCTTTCCCACCATCCAGAAAGCTCTGTAGAGGCAGGAACCATGTGTGTCATTCAGTGGATGGCCCTAGCTCCTAGCAAAGTGCCTAGCGCACAGTAGGTGTTCTGTCTGCAGATTATTTTGGCAGTTACAGGCCACGTCAGGTATATGGTAGGCAGTCAATATGCATTGGTTTCTTCACTCATCGGAAGGTTCTCGAGAGTCCATTTGGATCTTGATTTAAATGGGGAGTGAAGGTTCAGAGGGTTTGGACGTATCCAAGGTTCCTGATAGGTAGAGCTGTCATCACTCTGATCTCAGACCTGTGTACTTCTGACTGTGTCATTGTACTAAACCAAGCTCCCAAGGGGAAATGATAATAACCACGATTATCATTACTATAACGATGATAATAACTGACAACTAACACGTACTGCTTCCCGTGGGCCAGGCACCGTTCCAAGCACTTAACTAATCCTCACGACAGCCTTGCGAGAAAAGAGCTATTATGATCCCCCTTGCACAGTGAAGACATGGAAGCAGAGAGAGGTTAAGTCACTTGTCCCGCAGCTGGTGTCAGGCGGGGCTGGAATTCAAACCCAGGCAGCCGGCCCTGGAGTCTGCTCTGAAGTCTTGCCCCACGCTGCCTCCAATGCTGTGAAGAGGGCAGGATGCCTGGGATGAGTCGATGCTGCTCAGGTTGCTGCCCTAGCCTCATCTCTGAGAGCCCCGGATACAAGCTCTACAACTTCCGAGTACAAAGCAGGATAGTTTATTAGCTAAAGAAGGAGGCAGTGTGGTCTCAAGGGAAGAGCTGTGAAGGTTCAGCGAGATAATGTGTACAACATGTCTACCTAGGGGATCCCGGAAGATGGGAAGATAATAGCACGTAGTTTCGAAGCTCTCTGGATCCCCGATGAAAGTCCATGGGACAACTAGACAAGAAAGTTTTGAAGTTCATAGAAAACATTTCCAACGAAACAAGGTGACGACGTAGCCCCATGAACCCCGAAATGCAGTTCGTGCCTACCTGCGTGATACTGACATCCATGCAGGAGAAAGCAGTGGGAGATCCCAAAATAGTCCATAGGTATTGCCTACAAAGTTAAGTTTACCAATCTGGGGACAACAGCTGAGACTGGGGGGCATTTTGCTCATCCCAGTGGCCAGTGTGTGCAGGAGGCTCATGAAAGGGTTGCACTCATGGAGCGTCTTAGCTTCTAGGGAGTCTTGAGACTGAGCCACCAGGCTCCCCTAAAGCTCAGAATCTCACACTATGCAAAAAATTGCCAGAAATGAAGTAGAAAATTGAGTAGGAAAAAGATTATAGGGACCATGGAGAAAGAAGGTCCACGTAATACGGAGGAATTTCAGAAAGCAAGCTGCCAACAATGAGGGAGCTCCAGGAAGTGAGGAAAACCACTGTGAACCATGCCTCTTACTTAAATTTCAGGAAAACTAATTTCACACAGAAATGTTCAACCAAAACTATCAAGGTTAAATCTCATACAAAGTATTTGTAAGAAAAAACAGTATAGAATCTCATCCCTCTGGGGAATGAAAGTATACCAGAAAGATATGCTCACAGACTAGATCGAAACTATAACCTGTATTGAAACAATAAAAACATCAAGAAAATGATCAAAAATGGAAGAGAAATGTGAGTCAGTATTAGGAAAAACTCAGGAGCCAAAATTATTATTAATCAGGAGCCAAAATTATTCGTAAACATGTATTTTTTTATAGGAGGTAATTGATTTTCCCCTTTGGGAAATGAAGTGATGGAGCCGAGGAAATAATTTAAAATTAAAGCAAAAGAAATTTCAGAAAGAAATAAGAGAAAGAGAAGCTGAGAAGAAAAATTTTATAATTTTAAAGACAATGAAAGATAAATAGGCTTGAAGATGAAGTGATGGATATTGGAGACAGGCAAAGAAGATCCAACATAGAGGTAATAGAAATCTCTGAAGAACTAACCCAAAACAAGGGGAGAAAAATAAATACTAAAAACAATAACTCTAGAAACTTTACAGAAAAAAAAAAAGATTTGAAATTCCATACTGAAAGAACACACAACATACCTGAACATATCTACTCAGAGCAACCAATTCCAGACATAGTCCAATGAAATTACTGGACTTTAAAGAAAAGAGAAAACAAAGTTTGGGCATCTAGGCAAAAATGACAAGTGACTTCTAAGGGAAAAATGTATCAGACTTTTTCACAGTAAGAATTATACTAGAAGAAAAAGAATAATTAGGATGCTCAAGAAAATGTAACGCCCGGATTTTATACCCAACAGAAGTGACTTTTGTATACAAATGGCACAGTCTATTATCAACACGTGAGCATTAAACATACTCATAGAACTACAGGTAAATGAGTGTTACAAGAAAAAATACATAGTATGAATTGCTATACGCCTAGACAGTGTAGATATAGCATACCTATTTAAAATTTGTAGGCAGAATGAGATAACATATCCAAAATATTATCTTAAGTAATTAGGGAATGGTAATTTTGTATTATTATTCTGCGACTACTGTTTTGGAATATGGAATAAGCTAAATAAATAATCATGGGATATTCTATCATCATCTCCTATGTTCTTAAGAACCAAGATTCAGATATGGAAAAAAAAAAAGATTCCTTTGTCATATAGAAGAGATCAAGTAACAAACAGCGTGGTCCTTGTTTGGAATCGGAAGTAGCAGTAGGCACTCGTGATGTATTTTATCTTTAAAAATGTCCACTGAAGACACCTAGAAACGATGGATATCCTGGTATCCAGATTGTGATATTGAAATAACATTTCCACTGAAAAACAAAACAACAAAAACCACACCCAAGACTTTACTTGCTGGGGCAGTAGAAGTACAAGATGAGGCTGGACCCCCTTGTCTTGGCAGATAGCAAGAGAGTTCCCCAAAATTAGACTGGGTCTAAAGGACTCAGAAACTAATCTGATTTTCCCTTTGGCTACAAAGGATAATACTCGCAGTAGACTAAAATCCATCTAATAGTTTAAGTCCTTGAGTTCATACTGATATTTAAAAAGTCCATTGGTAACCTCTAAATGATGATAGAGAGCTAGTTCGTCTTCCTGAAAACTGGTTAACACAAGGGAAGAATCAAGCATGGATCTTGCTTTTCCTTTATGACGTGTACCCCCAGGAGCCAGATAGCATATGAGGGGAAGCAGAGTTTCAACTAATTGACGAAGCATATGTTTTGTGCAGCGTTTGTGTTTTAAGATAAAGAGGTTTCAAAACTATGCCTAGCACAGGGCCTGGAACACGGACCTGTGACAAACTATGTCGCTTCTCCCACCTCCCGTCCGTCATGTGACAATGTAGATTTGATTTCTTTGCGGGGCACCAGGCGGGGCACTTTATAAACGCTCCATCGTTTATGACCCGTGCAGCCCACCCAACCAAGTGCTCCATGAGGCAGGACTCCCTTGATGTCCCTAGCATCTGGCAGCCAGCAGACACTCAAAACATCCTTGTTGAGTGAGTGAATGAACGAATGTGTTTTGCTGTTGTAGAAACTGGAGCTGAGTTTGTACAGTTGGCAAAGAGCAAAGCCTCGCTTCTGCACAGCCAGGGCAGACAGAAACGGGGGCATCCCTGGCATTTGGGTCCCGATCCAGTTTGCAGGACGGACCCTGGGGCTTCTCCATGGAAAACCTGGGCTGTGGAGGCCACCGCGGTTCTCTCCGACTGTGTCTGTGGGCCAGCTGCTCCCCGCCCAGCCACCTGCCGCTCCTCCCCAGACCCCAGCCTCTGGGAGTACTGGTTCCGACTTTCCCATAGCTTCTGTGTTCTGGTTCCCCTCAGGCTCCGCCAAGAGAAGACAGACACCGTCCGCTGCATCAAGTCTTGCCGCCCCAATGACGTCACCTGCGTGTTGGACCCTGTGAACACCATCTCCCACACCGTCGTCTCGCTGCCCACCTTCCGCGAGTTCACCCGCCCGGAAGGTGAGTGGTGACTCCCGCAGCCTGGAACGGGCGTGGGGTCCCAGAGGCGGCCATCGTCCAGTAAATGGCCCTGTGAGGCCGCCACTCCTGGGTGAGATGTGCTTTTGGGGTGCAAAATGCAGGTCAACCCCACCTCTGCCCGCATCTCCTCATGTCCCCAGACTGCACGGCACCGTGTGGCCTACTCCCAGCTCCCGGTTCAGAGGTCTCGTCTTCTGGGGAACAGTTGTTCGGATTAGGTGTTGATTCTGTGCCAGGCGCTGGGGAGTCTGGGAGAGCTTCCAGGAGGAAGTGACTTCCACACTGGGGCCTGAGCGATCAGAGTGGGGAGCAGGGAGGGAGGAGGGTGCCAAGCAGAGTGGAACACGTGGAAAGGTCTGTAGGTGAGTGGGGACTATGGGCATTTGGGGAACGAACCTTGGTTTTTCTGGCTGGAGCGGTAGAGAGTTGGCCATGGCTGAGCCAAAGGATAAAGTGGGAGCCTGAACTTGGAATTGGGACTTCAGCATCACCCTGAACACCAAGGGATAGGTGGACTGGAGGGGCCGGACTAGGTCCGAGGAGCACAGGAGTAAAGGGGTCAGTGTCCCCGCGCCCGCTCCTGGCCTGCTGTGCAGATTGCCACCATGGTGCCCGCTCACTGGGGTGGGGCCAGGGCGACACACTCCCAACACCCAGTAAAGTGCCATGCACGGGGCGCTGCTCTGCACACCTTGCTTCAAGGGGTGCAGCCCACGGGTCTCCAGCCACCCGTTTGCTCTATACAGTCTTTGTCTCTGGCCTTTGGAGGAGCTCACCATGACAGATTCATTCAGCGAACGTAGAACGTAGACAGAGCCTCCCACGTGTCCAGCTCACGGTCAGGCTTTGGGACCCAGGGATGAGAAAGAGCCCTCTCACCCCTCAGGGAAGCGTAGCCCTGTGTTTAGCCACTGCGACAGGGCCCTGCAGGTGACGCAGAAGCACCCACCAGAACAGAGAACCTAGTCGTGGCTGGTGGCGAGGGCAGGAGAGGCTCCCCAAGGGTGCCGTTGCCTGAAGGAGCAAGTGGCCGGCCCCCAACCCGCTAGCTTGTTCCTCTAGAAACAGGAAGGCACAGAATCTTCACAGAGCGGCACGGACCTGGGTCAGAGAAAATCACTGACTGGTGTTTGCCTTGTGCAAAATGACGGGTTCCACCAAACCACACACAAATCCTTGCCGAAGCCCTAACGGCTGGTTCCATGGCCTCCCAGCTAGTGCTGACCGAAATCAGCTCTATAGGGAGTTGGCCATGGCCAGACATACCAGTATGCGCCTCGGGCCCAGGAAACCCAGACCTTGACCTTGGGCACTGAAAGGACCCTTAGTGGGCACCAGCGGGCTGCCTCCTTCACCTTACAGATGAGGAAACAGGCCCCGAGAGAGGATGCCCCCAAGATGGCCCAGACCCAGGGTGGAGTCAGGGCCTTGTGCTCCCAGCTGCGCGCTGGGCGGTCTAGGAGGTGGACACAGCCACCGAACGGCCTAGCCCACCTTGAGAAGTAGTTTATTTGACCCGTATCTCCATTGGGCAAGAGACCAGCCTGCTCCCTTGCCCTTTCTGGTCTCTCTCCCATCTCCCCTCCTGTAACCCCCTTCCCCTTCTCCTTCCTAGCTTCTCGAAGATTCTTGACTAATTACTAGCTACGTCTCAGTGCTGGCACTGCTCCTGATAAGCTCCATGACCTCAGGGAAGAGCCAAAAAAAAAAAAACAAAACCTCTCTAGGCCTCAGTTTCCCCCTTGGTGGGGTGGGGGACCCCTCCGCCTTCTCCAAGCAGGGGTCTCTTCGTGCTGCATTCTGGTTACCCGAGGGTGCATTTCCGGTGGGCGGGGCCCCAGCGCCACGCCCCTTTCCATGACGCGCTTCCGCCTTGCAGAGATCATCTTCCTCCGCGCCATCACGCCGGCGCACCCCGCCAACCGCGCCGACATCATCTTCGACATAACGGAAGGGAACCTGCGGGACTCTTTCGACATCATCAATCGCTACATGGACGGCATGACCGTGGGTGAGTAGCCCGAGATGTCCAGGTCTGTCCAGACACGCCGCCTGTCCTCCTAGCGCGTCGCGCTAATTGGGCAGGAAAACGTCTCTGGACCAGCCCAGCTCCCATCTGAGTCCCCATCCGAAGTCCGACCCCAGTCGATCCCAGCTTGAGGCGTGCCCAGGGTGGTGGAGCCCGCCTGCGACCCGCCCCAGCTGTGCCACCGGCTCTCGGGGTGGCTCCTGTGGACCTCGATCTCCCCACCCATAAACGGGTGGCTGACTAGATCTCTGTGTCTCACACCTGAGAATTTCAGACGAGGTCACACAGGTGGAGTGCGGTCCCCCAGTCGCTGCGGGTTAGTGTGATTTTCATTCCTACAGCACAGCAGGCCTAGAGACGGGAGGTCAGAGGACCTTCCTCTGGTCTCGCCTGCGCGGGGCCTTGCCTGTGTTCAGGCTTTGTCCCTTTCCGTGTGTCACTCCTGCAAGGACGGAGACCACGTGGTGGCACACACGCACAGCCCCTCTGACGGTGGGGTGCTTCGAGGACTTGCTCCTGGAGATTCAATGGCACAAAGAAAGGCTGGGGCAAGAGACAGTTACAGTGGTGGCAGCTGAGGGTACGTCTCAGGTGAAGAGGGAGGGGAAGCGGGGGCGTCTGGGGGACTGGTTCACAGTACCTCTCCTGAACTGTCACCTAAAGAATTCAAGTTCATGCGGCATAAGGATCACAGCTGCTCCTGGGGACTTAGATTTAGACTGAACATTCTCCACGTGGCCGGGCCACCCAGAGCCAGGCTGTGTTGCCACCTGGGCCTCGGCTTCCCCACTGTGAATGGGGGCGGTGGGGCGTGGGCTGTGTGGTCTCTGAGGCCCCAGGTTCTGTGAGGTCTTGACCTGGAGGCAGAGTCCACTCGGGTGGCCCCCTGAGCAGAGCGTTTTGGAACGTGGTCTCTAGGTGGCGCTGTTGGATCTCAGAATCCCAGGCCCTGAAGCCCTGAAGCCCTGAACCCGACCGTTTGTTAAACTGGCAGCTGGAGACTGAATCGTTATCCCCTGCTGCCAAAGGGCCATTTATAGCGACTTTACAAGCTCTTAAATGGGTCTGCACGTTGTAAACATGACTGAGTCATGGGGGCTCCCCAGCCTCCTCCTCCGCTGCTTGGCAGCAGGAGTAATTAGTTAATTACAATTAATGCTACATTAGCCCTTGCTGGCATCCTGAGGGCAGGACGTGCAGTGTGGTTGTCAGCGGTCCCAAAAGCGCCGCTTGCCCTGGAGTCGCCGCCCACTCTGGCCTCAGTTTCCCCCACTGTTAGATAAAGAGGCCCTTAAGGGACCTTCAGGAGCCTGGGGATGAGGACAGGCAGGAGGAAGTCGAGTTTGTCCCGCCTGTGTGTGTGCTGGGTGGGGACGGTGGGCAGCCCGATGACACCCACACACAAAAGGCCACCTCGCGTCAGCCCTGTGCTTTATGGTGGGCCTGCAGGTGTGGCTGCAACATGGCCGCCCAGGGTAATTCACCTTGGGAGTCGGAATCAGACCCTTCCTGAGCCCCCATCTGTACCAGGCCCTGGGCCAGGCGTTGTGGGTACAGATATGGATAAGCACCACACGGCTCCTGCCCCTTGGGGCTTTGCATTCCAGCAGGAGAGAGAGACAGCCCCCAACACAGATCACGAAAACACGACACGGAAGGAGACGGGTCTGGCCTCCCCGGCCTTTGGGGGCTCCTGGAGCTGGGGTCCCTGCGGTGTTTGCACCTCCAGCTTCTCAGCTAAGTCTACCTTGGGGTGGTCCATGCCAGAGGGTTAGACAGCGGCCAGGCCCAGATCTGTTGTCCACCAGCACAGTTTTCTAGTTGAATCTATACCCTAAACAGACCCATCTGGGAGGCTGTTTCTTCCCATCTACTGGGGCAGAAAATCTTGGCGTGTCAGAGCCTCCTGGAGACCGCCTCTGCCAGCTGCTTTTGTAGAAGGGGAAACAGAGGCCCAGACAGGTGAGGGGGCTCGCCAGTCTTCTCGCCATGACCCGGGCAGAGTGGGGAACAGGACGGAGCCCCAGGGAGAGGGGACCACAGGTGCCCCCGCTCCCTGGGAATGGAATATGGATAAGGCCACAGCGGCCGTCCGTCACTGCACGTAGTCACATGTGCCCTGGTCTTTGGAATTCCAGGCTGGTGCTCGGGCGGGAGGGCCCAGGCTGGCCCTTGGGCTATTGTCCTACCTGTAGTCCTAGCGCCCTCGTGGGCCCAGCCTCTTCCACTCCTCAGTGTGTTCATAGGGTGTCCCATCTGGTTGGGCTCCTGGAGTTGGCCAGTGTCATCTCCCAGGTGGAGGACCAAGGTCACAGCAGGCAGGGTCTCACTGGGGTGTGACCCAGGCCCTATCTCACTGGGCTCGTCTCTATACCCGCCGGTCGCTGCCTTATTTCTCTGCCTGAGGTCGCGGTCTCTTCGCTCGGTTCCCTTATCCCCACCTCCTTACTTCTCCTCCTCTGCCCCAAATAACATCTGCGCACCCCAGGAGCTTCCAGGCCTCTGGGGGTGGCCATCCCGCCACACGCTGGCCTTGGACGTGGTGTGGTGTTGCGGCTTCGGCCTGCCCGCGGGGTGGATTGCTGTGCTGCTGGACCGAAGTCCAGCGCAGTCAGATGGAGACACATCGTGAGTCTCATTCACCCCCACGCTCATGCTCCCTGCTCGGTCCTCACAGATACCTGCAGGGGTCGGTGGGACTGTCTCCCCTGGGCAAAGGAGGGTACTGAGTAAATGATTTCACAAGACTGCAGGCCCGGGATGCTTGGGAACTTGTTTTCAGCGATGCAGTTTTCATTTCAAGCAATGTCATAGACAGAAACCCTTTATGTCATTGCAGAGGGGAAAGCGTTTTGGGGGGCTATTCAAGCCTCCTATTTGTTATGCCCCAGCAGAGCCTGGGGGGGTCCCCTGGCCCAACGAAAACCAGCACGCAGCCCTATGCTGCCTCAGCACCCAAGAAGGGACACCCACCTACTCACAGGTGTTAGCTGAACACTTGCCCGCTCTAGGCCACGGCCTCTGAGGACCCAGGTCAGGGAGGCTTCCTGGAGGAGGTGAGGTCTTGAGCTGAGTCTCGGTTCACGTGAAGGAGCAACTAACACTGAGTGAGTGCCTGGAGCAGGTGTCCCGTCACTGCCACGACACTGCCATGACCCTGCGACTCGGGGGTTTATCCTCATAATGGTTGAGGGAGCAAGTGCCAGAGGGGGCAGGAGGCTTGCCCAAGGCCACTCAGTGCTAGGGGACAGAGCGGGCCTCGAGCCCTGTGTTCCCCAAACACCCAGATGGCCGGCGTTGCTTGGACACAGTTGCCAAGCGTTTGGGTGTCCGGGGAAAATAACTAGTGTACAAGCCACCGGGGCCCTGAAGCCGCTGTGTTCACTCTTCCCCGTCGAAAAACAGAAGAAGCTGCCCTAAGTCGTCTAAGAAGCTCTGAGGGCCCGGCCTTCCCCTAACCTGTCCTCCAAACACCAGTCTTAGCGAGGAGGGGGCTCTGGAGCAGGGCGGGGCCTGCTGCCTCGCGAAGCCCCGGACAGCCGCTCTGTTGCATTCCTCATTAACCAGCTGTCAGTGAAAAATGAAGAATGCATTTCAGTCTGCAAAAATGTTCTATTAATGCCCAAGGTATTCTCGGGCCTCTGCGAAGCCTGCCTTATCCAGCCCCAATTCTGTCTTCGCTCTGCGGCTTACCAGCTCTAATGGGGGTGCTGGAGAAGGGATCTTTCTGGTGACAGCTCCTGAGTCCCTGTGTTACAGCTTCAGAGGTCATGGGAATAGACAAATGTGTATTTCATGTAGATTTCATTCAGATGAGAATAACAGTTGAGAGGCAGCTGCTCCCAGGAGCTGCCCCGTGTCTCCGCTTCTCCCTTCTCGTTCCGTTTAACTCGCGAAGGTCCGCAAGGAGCTACCCGCGGCCACGCTAGCTTCACTCCTTTGTGCACGGGCTCAGAAGGTCCTCAGCCTCGCTGCTGTGGCGGGTGAGTCACAGTGCTCAAAGGCAGGCAGGCCTGGAGGGCACTGTGACTAATCGGCTAACTGGCTCGTCCATTCTCCAATGCCTTTTGAGCACCTACTGTGTGCTGTGTGAAGAGGGTGTGATCTCTGCTTCTGGGGAGGATGACAGTTCCCAGAGAGTGACAGGAGAGTACAGTGAGAGGTGCTGTGGGTGCAGAGCCTGGGGCTACCCCTGCTTGGGCAAATCAGGCTGCAGGGGAGATGGCACCTGGGCTGGTTTGCCATTGGCCAGGCGAAGCATCAGAGAAGGACGTTCCAGGACCTTGTCCCTTCCTCAGCACGGTGGTGTTTCGAACCTTACCTCTTGACCATACAGACTTGAAGGGGGGCCTTTACTTATAACAGGGTGGACTTGAAGCTTCAAGACGACCACGCGTACAGAAGTTGTGGAGTGACGAGCGACGTCCTGCTCAGTTCCTCAGCGTAAGTGCCAGTGCAGGTCCTGGGGCTTGACTATGGTCACACTCTTCACTGACCCAGGGACCTCCCACCCCAGTGCCAAATGCAAGTTGGGTTTTTAGTTTCAGTGACTGTGCCACGAATGCACACATGCACACGTGTATGCACACACACGCACACTCTCCAGCTCTTACTCATTCCACTACTTCCCCTGGTTACCACTGAGTCATGTGTATCTGGTGCCCTGCTGAGACTCTGTCACCCTGTCACCTACCCTTGCCTACAGTCCAAGGGACACGCTCTGAGCCTCTGTGAGCCAGGCCCGGAGCAACTCTGGGGAGGCTGAGGTCCTTGCGAGACACATGTCCCACACCCCAGGAGCTCCCAGCCCCGTGCAAGAGATGGACACCGACCTAATCCCTTCTCCATACAACAGCACGTGGAAGGTACTAGACGTGCAGAGACGTGCAGCCCTGCTGGCCTTATGGAACAGTCAAGGGAGGCTTCTTGGAAGAGGCAACACAAATGTTGGGTTTTGACAGCCGCATAGGAGTGAGCCAGGCAAAGAGGCACTCCCAGCCAGGGGTAGCAGGACGAGAGGCAGGGAGGTGGGGGGCACCGTGCAGTCTGGGGCTACAAAGCACCCAGGATGCACCAGTGAGGGCAGAGGAGAAACAGCAAGGGGCCACAAGGTCTGGGGTGCTGGGCCCTCACTTGCAAGTAAAGAACCCCCTCAAGTCTCTGTGGTTCAGGCACCACTGTGCTGACAGAGGGAACAGGGCCCTGGAAAGTCCCGCTCTGATTGCACCCGGCCGGTGCCAACGCGCTCTCGCTGGCCCGTCTGCCGTGGAGCGGGAGCCCACACTGATCGCTGGCCCACCTGCCCTGGAGCAGGAGCCCACACCGCAGGGCCCGCTCTGGCTGGACAAGTGCCCTGGTTACAGCCTGCAAGTGTGAAAAGAAATGCAGACCTCACTCGATTTTGTGAGCTTGTTTCTGGGCAAGTCCTTGGGTTTGAGGCAGTGCACGCGGGGCTGAGTGTGGGGGCGAGTGTGTGAGTGTATATGAGTGTGTGCCTAGGGGTGTATATGTGCATTTAGGTGAGGACAAATGTAGGCCAGTGTATGTAGGTGTGGCTTTGCGTGTAGGTGTGTGGGCGTGGAGTGAGTGTGGACACACACGGGGTTTGATTTCTGAGAAGTTTCATACTCACTGGTGTGGAGAAACGATGGCCCACAGTATCAAGGCCCAGCCTCGTGTCCCCAGACTAAGGCCACCCTGGGCCCAGGGACAGGATGTAGAGACTTTGCTCTCGGCTCACTTGGAGGTGGACAAGTTGCCTGGTGTCCCCGTGTGCATTCACTCATCCCCTTGCACAGAGCCCTCCACAGGCTCCGCACTGTTGGGTCCTTGTGTGGCCTCGTGGGACAGCAGCCCTGGGCCGACATCACCGTTTATATAAGAAAAGATGAAGGGCTGGCCCAGGGCCCCACAGCCACCAAGCCAGCCGCCATGACAAGCAGGTGTGTTCTCAGTCACTCCCCGGACAGCTCCAAGGGCCCCCAGGTCCCCCCAAGAGACCAGAGGCTTCCTGTCCTCAGCTTCAGCAGGGGCCTGGCTGGCCAGTTGCGGTGGCAGCCAGTGACCTGCGCTCAGTAAGGTCTGAATGAATGAAGCTGGTGGGTTGTCTGCCCCCGCCCCTCCAGAGATGGTAATCTACATCGGGTTTAGAAGAGATTGGCCCTAATTACAGACGCCAATTAACATAATTAGATGAACCGACTGACTATGGACTGACTATGCGGAAGCTCCTAGCAGGGCCTGGCGCGTGATAGGCATGTTGGTCCTAGTGGAGACCAGACCCTCTCCACGAGAGGGGGCTGCACAGTCTCCACTTTCCGCGCTGCTGATGCTGAAGCTTGAGGTAGGGGCCCCAAATTTGACCGATGTGCCAACGCCCTCATACAGTAACCCCCGCCCCACTCCCTCTTAAAGGTAACTAAAGTTTTCTACATTTCAGAGTAGCATTTTAAACTCCATCCATGAGCTGTAGGGATTATTACTCTGTTTCAAGCTAACTATTTGGAAAACGTCAGCGGCCGGGGTAACCCTTTGGGGGCAAAACGCGATTAAGTTCCCGCGTGTCCGCAGCCCGAGCACTGAATCTAGGAAACGACGTTCTGTGCTTGACTCGGTTCTCCGTGTCTAGCTGTGTGACCTCAGGCAGGTCGCATGACCTCTCTGAGCCTCAGATTTTCTCTCAGCAACATCGCCATGGTGATACGGGCCTGGCCGGGTTACAGATCGGAGATCGGAGGGACCGTGTGTGTTTCAGCACAGCTGATGGGCCGTTAGGGGCACAAATGTGCCTCTGCGAGGACGCCATTCGGAGCCGGGGAGCTGGGGGGAGCATGGAGCCCCCTAAGGAGACAGCAGGCCGGAATGAAGCACATGGGACAGGGCCAGGACTGTTCACCCCCAGGTGGCTCCAGCTACCTGAGAGGTATTTAATAGTCACGTCCGGTGGCCTGGGCTGGCGAGCCAGGAGCCTGAAGCGGGATGGTAGAGGCCACGCCTCCCGGGTCCTGTCCTTCTGGAATCACCTCACGCAGTCGACAGGAACACCCTGGTTCCTACTCCGTGTCAACCCCGCGCCGGTGCTGGGGGACAAATGTATGCCCAAGCCACCGATGCTGCTTCTCAGAAGCTGCCTACCGGTTTCCCCAGCGTCCTGCCACCTGAGTTCCTGCAGCCAAAAGTGCTTGTTTTTAGGGGCGTTTCCGTCCCGTTAATGTCCCAGAAGGGGAGAAGTGTGGCGGGGCTGCTACGTGCAGTTGGATGTGCTGTGCCCTGCTCAACCCGAGGGGGTACCTTTCGCAGCCTAGTCCGCAAGCAGTGCCCAGCCCGCCCTACTGCACACAGCAACCGGGGTGCAAGAGCTTGTGAGTGGGGACAGCGGCTGAGCTGTGCTGCCCCCGGCCAGGCAAGGCCTCGGTCAAAGCCAAGAGCTTGCCTGCCCGGTCCTACCAGCCAGCAGGGCCCCGATCCCCTCCTTAAAATCATTACCTCGTAAGGGCTTGAGCATGCGCTGCTGACCCGTCCCGCGGCCTGGTGTGCAAAGCCCGGCCCAGGATCAGTACACATTACAAACAAGATTCAGAAATTCCACCTAAAAACAACAGCATGGCCGTCCCTGCCGGGTGATGAGTGATTGGCCTCTCCTGGCTTTCACAGCAAAGCCTGGGGATTAGGCGCTTTCTCTTCTCCGGGAGGCACAGCTCTGTCACCCTGGGACCACACCCTGGCCAGCAGCCAAGTGATTGCCCAGGGCGACGGCTCAGTTGCCTCCAGCCCCAGGACGGGCTGCGGCCTGACTTCACCTTGAGGCTGGCAGTGTCACTGAGGGTGGTGGGGGGTGGTGGGCAGGCGGCGTGAGAGGGGGCAAACACTTTTTATGCCCCCTGTGTTGGCACGTAGCCACTCTGGATGGCAGCTGTTGCCCCTCCAAAGCCCGGTGAAGTTGGCTCTCAACCCCCCATTTCACAGACGCGTAAATTCTCAGAGGTCACCCCAGTCACACAGCTGGTGACTCCCAGGAGGCCCCCCGGGCTCGGCTGGACTCTGAGAGGGCTCCGTGGGGCTGCCCGAGCAAAGCTTACAGAGGCTGCAGGGAGCATGCTAGAAGCTTCTCCGCCCCAGGCAGCTCCTAGGGCCCGAGCAGGACCCGCAGCGGCGTGAACGGCGTCCTTTCTTGCCTGGACTTCGGCCGTAACACACGCCTCCTTCCGCTCTCGGCAAACCCCTGCGCACCCCTCGAGGCCCAGGTCCGCCGTCCTCTCCGCGCATGCGCCCTGCACGGGCAGAGCGCAGCGCCTCCCCCTGGGCACCCACGGCACCTGGCGGAGCTGCTCCCGAGCTTCCCGTAGCTGCTCTCCCGGCAGACACTGTGCCCTACACGGGCAGGCACTGCTCTGGAAGCTGCAGCATCAACCCAGACAGACAGGCGTGAATCCCTGGCTCCTACACGTTTTGTTCTGGAGGGCGGGAGCAGACCAGCAACAAGTGTGATACGCACTGTCTGGTGGTGGCGAGTACCATTCAGGGAGGAGGAGGGGGAGGCAGGTGCCACATGCAGGAGCCACTTTAAATCTGGTGGTCGGAGACATCTGTCCAAGCCCCGAGGAGCAGAGGACATGAATCACGCAGCGATCCAGGCAGAGGGAGCAGCACACGCAGAGCCCCTGGGCCGGAGGGGAGCCTGGTGTTCGGGTTGCAGCAAGGAGCCCGTGTGGCCAGAGCAGAGGCACGAGCTGCTGGCGGACGAGGCAGGGACTTGAGGCCGCCGTGGGGCCTCGATGCTTTTCCGACGAGCGAGGTGGGAGCCACGTGAGGGTTTCCAGATGACGGTGTTTCGAAGGCCCCATCTGAGTGCTGGTGTGGGGCCAGAAGCAGGGAGACACAGTGAGCTATTAAGGTGATTCAGCCTGGAGGCGATGGCTTTGGCCATGCGACTCCAGCAGGCGGGGAGAGCAGTGGACGGATTCTGGTGCGATTGGAAGGTAGTGCCAGGTTTTGCTGACACATGGGATTTTGAGTGGAAGATAACCCTGGGGTCATCATCAGTGGAGACAGGGAAGGCCGTGATGTGGCAGCTTTGGGGGAAGTCAGAGTTCACTCTGGACATCAAGTTCAAAGGGCTTGTTAGATACCCCTGGTGAGGCGGACTAGGGTCAACGAGTCCGGGAGACAGAAGCACATGGAGGATAGAGCCTCGAGACCCAACGGGGTGCGGGTAGACAGAGCAGAGGTGGCCGGAGGCACATGCATGTCCTCCCACCCCGGGCACTCAGCGGTCCCGGAGGTGAGGCGGTGCCGTGAGAGAGACAAGAGGCAAGCCTGGAGCCATGATGTCCCGGGAGAGGAGAGGGCGTTTCCAGGAGGATCAGGGAGCCCCGTCAGTGCTGCCGAGTCTAGTCGGATGAGGTCCGAGGGTCCACCATCAGATTCCGCAGGGCCCAGGCCGTTGGTGACCTTGCAGGGCCACCTCAGTGGACCGGGCGGAGGGGAGGCACAGTGGGAGCCCTGAGGCTCCTTCTAGATCTGCTGTGGATGGAGCAGAGAAACGCTCAGGCCCGCGGGAAGGGTGTGCAGCCATGACAATGTGTGTTTGCTTGATTTTCTTTCACCAATTGTGAATTCCTAGAGGCAGGAGCCCAGAAGAGGTTCCCGTGTGCAGCGCCTCCCTCTGTCACTGTATTTCTTTCTTTCACACACACACGCACACACACGACGCACGCTCGGAGTCACTGGGCGCAGCACTCAGCAGGCTGCATGATCACACGCACTGCTGACGTCCAGAGTCGCCCAGGGGTGAAAGCGAGCCCAGAGCAGGATGTCTGCCTCTCCCTCCTGAGGTTCTCCTGGGGTCATCTGTGTCCACCCAGGATGATTTGTGACCCTCACTGCTGCTTAGGCACTTTTTGAAAAGCCTTTGATATCACCAGGCACATTCATAAATTACTCCTTCTTGAAAACTGAAATGTTTTAGCCAAACAGGAGTAGAGACATGTTGTGCAAAATTATAAAACAGTCTGATGATATGAATCTTCTGACGGCCCTGCCTGACAGCCCTAAATACGGAAGAGACCCCGACACCCACTTTCACCCGCTGTCGCTCACTATCAGCAGCCCTGTGGGTGATCGTCCTCATTCCAGGTGAGGAAACTGAGGCACAGAGGAGGTTCCAGCTCCAGGGGCCTGACTTAAGAGGGCACGCAGCAGGTCAGGACTCCACGTGAGGTTCCTGCTGTCATGACCTTCCTGCGTGACATTGGGCGGGGCAGAGCCCTACTCTTCAAGGTGTAGCCCAATCCAGGATTTCTCTGCATCTGCATTTCTCTGCATTTCTGAGCCATTCCCCCATCCTACGTCCTTCCGGGCCACTGTCCTTCAGAGGTCAGCTCGAGACCAACTCCCTGGTGACGGTTCCAGGGTGCCCGGTGCCCGACCCGGGGTGAGCATTCCTCCCCGGCTCTCCTGAGGTCACCCTGACCCGCCTC